>NC_064810.1:70733313-70852269 GCF_023721935.1 Panthera uncia | reverse complement strand
TTTATTTATTTATTTATTTATTTATTTATTTATTTATTTATTTATTTATACTTATTGTTTTAAGTAGTCTCCATGCCCAACATGGGACTTGAACTCACAACCTTGAGACCAGGAGTCTCATGCTCTACTGACTGGGCCAGCCAGGTGCTCCTCAAAAGGGGAATTTTCAAAAAAAGAAAGGGAAAGAGGAGGAATCTGTAAATTAAGAGATTTAACGGTAATACATTTATTTAAATGGAAAAGATGAAGCTTTATTCTCTAAGAATGCCCACTTGGGTGAAAAAAAAGTATAAAGAAACATAAGGAAGTGATTAAAAGTCAGGATAGTAGGTTAGTTTTAGAGGAAAGGAGGAAGCAATGATTGAGACAGGACACACAGAGCTGCTGCTAGGGTGACTGGTGAAGTTCTATTTCTTGACCTGGGAGGTAATTACTAGGGTATTTGCCTTATAATAATTTACTATTTATTTGTGAAGTTTTTCTATATCTATGGTTTATTTTACAATCAAAAAATTAAAAAGAAAAAAGAAACATGCTTTTGTCATCCTTGCCCTTGACTTCAGACTTGCCACCACATCTTTACTTTTATTTTCAACCTTCAGAAAAGGCTTGCAACCCTCACCTTGGTCACAATACATTAGTAAATCAGGGTTATTGACCACAATAACAGTTTCTCCATCTTTACTATGTGGCCGATGATAGCGGTAGTGCACAGGCAAAAAAGCTTGGAAACAATCGATGCATTGTGAATCTTGTCTGGCATAAATTAGAACTTCAGATTCCTTGGACAAATAATTGGGAGCTTCTATATTAAAATTTTCTGAAACCATCACTGCCTGTCAAAAAAACAGCAAATATTAATCCAGAAGAAGAAATGAATGAGGAAGATCAATAAATAAAACCAGAAGATTGCTATACAGATGAACAGAAATGTCTAATCCCCCCCTTATAAACAATTTCCATTCCATGCCATCCGCAAAACACAAGATGTGCTCTAAAAGTTTGTTTACTAAAAGTAAACTGAGGAAATTATACTCTAGGGTGTGAACTTTCCCCATAATAAAAATTATTTATTTGTAGTTTCTTTATCAACCTTGCTTGGGTGACAAAACAGGTACCAAAAAAAGAGAAATTCTGGGAATATAGCATTTAATAAGTATGAAAACTATGACAAAAACAGTTAACCCAGTATTGGGTTGAAATGATTGCTATCATTCTGGTAATTTCCTGTTCTTCAGAGAAGTTAAGATGGCAGTGAGTAAGACAGAGTACTGTGGTCAGGAAGTCAAAGCAAAGGTCAGCACTCTTTCCATATTTGGTATAAAAAGTTAATAGAAAAATAGTAAATGCTTCTTTAAAAAAATATGGTAAAAAACAATTTAAAATAGATATTCTACACCAAAAGTAAAAATGCATATGTTGCCGAAATTAGTCCTGAATTATAATGTTTGTGTGTGTATATATTATATATCCATCCACACACATTTATGTATAAACACACATATACACATGCACATATATGTACACATATATAGGCACTCTATACATAATCTGTGAGTGTGTGTGTATGTGTGTGTACAGACCTACACACATACAACTTGTCTCTAGATTCTCTATGTGAAGCCCAGATACATCTCAGAGAAAAAAACAGAATTAACTTCTTCCCATCATGGCAAACATCCTAATTCTCCTGTTTGATGGAAGCACCAAGTACTTTATTTTTTCACATGTTTTTCCTTCTCTGATTATCACAGGAATAAGAAAAAAACAACTCACTGGCAAAAGCCAAGGAGTTATATAATCTTATGAGTCATAATGAACTTTAAAGGTGATCAAATTAAACCACTGTCCCAATGAGAGCATTGTTCAAGGATCCAGTCACTGCTTGAATACTCTCAATGACTAAAAGGAAGCTTATTGCTTTAAGTCATCTCATTTTATCTACTGTTAAAAGGTTATTCTTTTTTTTTTTTAGGTTATTCTTTTTTTATGCGTAGAAATTTGATGCTCTGGTATATAACATTCACAACTGTCCTTGCTTACAATACCTACAATAAAACTGTTCCCTATTTCACTAAGGGTCCCTCAAACATTTCCACTAAATTTTCTCCTCCTCAGAGAAACATTCATAGCTTTCTTGGTTTCTCATGATATGGTTTCCGAATCATTCATCATATTAGTTACCTTTAGAAACACTCAGGGTATATAGTAGCAATATTACTTTCAGTCAAAAATTGTAAGATTATTTTAGCAGCCTTATTTCAGTGAGATATATATTCATATATAGAAGATATATGTACTTTTTTAAAAAATTAAGACTATTTTTCAGAGCAGTTTCAGGTTTACAGGAAAACAGAGCAGAAAATACAGCATCTCTATGTATCACCCCCCACCCTACAGTTTTCTCTACTATTAACATTAGTATGGTACATTTGTTACAATTGATAAGCCGGTTTTGACAAATTAAAGCCCATCATTTAAGTTAGGGTTCAATCTTTATGTTGTAGATTCTATGTGTTTTGACAAATGTAAAAGGACATAAATTCCCATTACAGCATCCTACAAAGTAGTTTCGCTGACCCTGTCTGTGTTCCACCTATTCGTCCCTATATCTTTCATTTGAAAATTTTGCAAAAACATTCAAGAAACTCCCATACTATTTTTTCAAATAATTGACTTATTACTAACTAAATGAAGGGCCTAGATTTATCTCTATTAAATTTTATCTTCCTGGCTACAGTCTATTTTTTCTAGGATGTTGAGATTTAATTGAAATTCAACCTGTCAACCAACATTTATGTAACATTTATGAATTTGGTAACTATGTCTTCTGTATTTTCACTTAAGGATAAAAACATTGACCAGGAGGATCAAGAGCAAAGTCCCAAGGAATATTACTAGAGACCTCCTGCTAGAAATTTATTAATGAACTCTCCTTGGATACAACTAAGTGTAAATAAAAAAACAGCCCAAAATTTTCTATCTTATCTTATGAACATCTTATTTTCTATCTATCTTTAAAAAAATTTTTTTAAATGTGTTTATTTATTTTTGAGAGAGAGACAGAGCAAATGAGGGAGGGATAGAGAGAGAGAGGGAGACACAGAATCTGAAGCAGGCTCCAGGCTCTGAGTTGTCAGCACGAAGCCTGACACGGGGCTTGAACTCACGAGCTGTGAGATCATGACCTGAGCCAAAGTCAGATGCTTAACCGATGAGCCACCCAGGCACCCCTTCTATCTGTCTTATGTATGTATGACATGATAATAATAAACATATCTTTCTTTGAGTAGTTACTATGTTGACAGGTATTTCATTAAGTGGTTTATATACATTATCTCCTTTAATTTTCACAAGAATCCTATCTGGTAGGAACTATTAGCCTTATTATATAAATGAGCAAGTATCTGAGTGAATAAACAATATAAAGAATAAGTAGAGGAGCCAAGATTCAAAGCCAGGTCACACGGACTCCCTTATTCAATTAGGTTAAACTAAACAAAAAAACTAATATTTAATACAGCCATTCTTTAGAGATACTGTGGGTTTGGTTCTTGATCACCACAATAAAGCAAATCAAATGAATCCTTTGGCTTCTCAATGCAAATAAAAGTTATGCTTATACTACATTGTAATCTATTAAGTGTGCAATAGCATTATGCCTTAAAAAAAACCCCAATGTACATGCCTTAAAGATATTTTGTTGCTAAAAAATGCTAACCAGCATCTACACTTTCAGCAAGTTATAATCACTGATCACAGATCACCATAACAAATATAATAATAAAAAAGTTAAAAATATTATTACCAAAATGTGATACTGAGACATGAAGTGAGCAAACGCTGTTAGAAAAATGATGTTGAGGGGCGCCTGGGTGGCTCAGTCGGTTAGGCGTCCAACTTCAGCCCAGGTCATGATCTCGCGGTCTGTGAGTTCAAGCCCCGCGTTGGGCTCTGTGCTGACTGCTCAGAGCCTGGAGCCTGTTTCAGATTCTGTGTCTCCCTCTCTCTCTCTGACCCTCCCCCGTTCATGCTCTGTCTCTCTCCGTCTCAAAAATAAATAAACGTTAAAAAAAAAAAAAGTAAAAGAAAAATGATGTCGATAGGCTTGAACAGAGTTGCTACAAACCTTCAATTTGTAACAAAACACAGTATCTGTGAAGTACAATAAAGTGAAGCACAGTGAAATGAGATATGCCTGTAGCTGAAAATTAAGCATAAGTAAAACTGATATAAAGTATATTCCTGATTGTGATACTTAGAATTTATGATGGCACGATGATCTTCAACTTCTCTAAATATTGTTTTTTTACTTATTATTTTTCCCATAGAAATAAATATATGGTTAAGTTCTCCGAATTGAAAATTTTTAAAACGTGCATTGAAACTGGGATATAATGAAAATGAGGCAGGTAGAAATAACAATTTGGCCTTCAGAGAGGGCTCTGTTGGTTGAAGAGTTATTTGGTAACGGTTCAAAAACTTTTACACTAGGCATTGAAACTCAAAAGTTAGCCTTTTAAGGGTTTCTTGGAAAATAATGAAAATATTCTAGAATAGTTGTGATGGTTGTACAATTTTATGAATATACTAAAAACTACTAACTTGTATATTTCAAAAGGGTGAATTTTGTGATTTGAATTGTATCTCAATTCTTAGAATGAGAATCTTTTTTTTTTTTTTTACACGAACTTCAACAAAGACCTAAATCCATTTTAAACCAAGATCAATTAAGAATCAACACAAGCTAACCCATAAACAACAACTTAGGTCTTAGAGGTGATTTAGGAGTTTGGGCTAGGAGTTTCTTAAAACCGACCTACAACAGGGAAGGGGAAAAAATTGTACAAGTAGGTACATGCATTGACAGGTAACCAAAACCTCAGATAGCTGGAGGTGTGTATATCACTTTAGATGTAAAACAAGAGAAAAATATTTTTGGATATCATAACCTGACAATCAAAAGTAATCTGGACAATGGATGGATGCTAGATTTCCCAAATATGTGCCTAAACTATCAGTGCAACCCCCAAAAGCCTAGTGACTATATACTGATCTGCAAAAAATATTTTGTTATTCCATTTTCACTGCAGATAAAATAGCAATAATGTATTATCAAAAAACTGAAATTATACATCAAACATTAATCCAAAAGGAGCATACACTGGTTAACAGACATGGATCTATACTCTTTCATGACAATAGTTGAGTGTTGTCATGCGACTACATATGTCACAAACCACTGCAGCTAAGTTAAATGAATTAAGCTATGAAATTGTGCCATATCAATAACATTTGCCATATCTTTCTCTCATGAACTAGAGCTCTTCAAAAAAACTTCTCAATTAAGGCATAGTAAGTGGTGGCTTTGAACAACTTCTACAATCTACAAATGTAAAACTTTATAAAAATTAAAGGTATAATACTTTTCTGACACTGAGATGTTAATTCTAACCGTACATTTTTTTAATGATCTATTCCTGGGTGCCTGAATGGCTCAGTCAGTTAAGCATCCCACTTTGGCTCTGGTCATGACCTCATGGTTCATGAGGTCAAACCCTGAGTTGGGCTCCGTGCTGACAGTGCAGAGCCTGCTTGGGATTCTCTCTCTCTCCCTCTCCCTGCCCCTCCCCCACGTATGCTTTCTTTCTCTCTCAAAATAAATAAACTTAAAAGTCACATTTTGTACCAACTGAGCCAGCCCAGGCGCCCCCAATGAAAAATCTTAAAGTATACTCTTTTCTGTTAACTTTCAAATATACATTATTGTTAACTACAGTCACCATACTCTACACTAGTTCCCAGAACTTACTCATCTTATAACTGGATGTTTGTACTCTTTGACCACCTTCACCTATTCCTCCCACACTCTTGCTCCTGGCATCCACCACCAGTCTACCAATCTGAGTTCAGTTTTTTTTAGATTCCACATATAAGTGAGATTTGTCTTTCTCTGACTTCACTTAGCATGATGCACTCAAGGTTCATGTGTGTTGATGCAAAGGCAGGATTTTCTTCTTTTTTATAGGTAACATTCCATTGTGTGTGTGTATACACACACACACACACACACACACACATTTTCTTTATCCATTCATCTGTTGATGGACACTTAGGTTGTTTCCATAGCTTGTCTACTGTAAATAATGCTGCAAGGAATATGGGGTAGAGATTTCCCTTCAAGATAGTTCAGTCACAGGACAGTAGGCCATTTGAAGTTGTCCCACAACTCACTACTGCTCCATTTACTTTTTACATTTCTATTTTTTAATCTGTTTTATATTTTTTGTGGTTTCTATTACTATGTTTTCAAGTTTATTAATTTTTCTGCAATCCTTGAATGCCATTACTTTCTTCACAAGTTCAATGTTGCCCTCTTATATATCTTCCACGTCTCTACGTACCTTTTTGAACATATGAATACAGTTATAATAACTGTTTTCACGTCCTGTCTGTTAATTCTACTATCTGGGCCAGTTCTAGATTGGTTTTGATTGATTCATTTATCTCATTACAGGTCATATTTTTCCCCATCTTTTCATACCTCCTAATTTTTTATTAGAATCAGGACATTGTGATTTTGATCTTATTGGGTGCTGGATACTTCTGTATTCCTATAAGTATTCTTGAGTTTTGTTTGTATGCAGTAAAGTCACGTACAAACAGTTTGGTTTTCTGAAGATCTTGCTTTTAAGATTTATTAAACAGAACTGCCATAATGTTCAGCCTAGGGCTAAGTATCTCCCACTACTGAGTAAAATTTCTTCTATTTACTCTATCTAATGCCCAGTGAATCAGGAGGCTGTTCCTAGCCTGGTTGCTGGGAGCAGACACTACTACTGGCCTTATGCGAGTACCAGACACTATAACCTCTAATTTTTTCATACGGTTCTTTTCCCAGCAGCAAGTAGTTTCCTCACATGCATGCACTAATCAATACTCAACTATGTACTTGAGGGGAATCTTTTATGGATCTCTGGAGTTGTCTCTATGCAATTCTCTCCTCTCTACCATGCTGTCTTGTGAATTCTGCTGACCTCGGTCTCCCCAGAATCTCACCTTCATCTCCTCAATTCAAGAAGTCTACCAGGTTCTGCTTGGGTTCCTGCTCCCTATGCTATAGTCTGAAAACTCTCCAAAGCAATAAGCTGGGATGGTTGTAAAGCTCACCTTATTAATTGCCCAATTACTTCACATATCACTGCCCTCATTGTCTGATAGTCAATGATCTTTTCCATCATTTCATATATTTTGTCTACTTCTTGGTTGTTTCATGTGAGAGAGTATATCTGGTCGCTGTCCTCCAACTTGGTCAGGGCATAGAACCTAATACTACATATTTTGATTGAGTAAAACTTATGATTTCAAAAACACAGCATTTCCATTTTGATCTAAAGAACAGCAATTTCATATGTTTCAATCTAATATTATGCTGTTTTCAAAGAATGTGAAAGATTTTGATTAAGTACATCTAATAGCCCTATCTAAAAATGAAATGAGATTCATTTGATGTGCCTTATCCAATGTTCCTATTTAAAGCTTGTCTTTATTTTCAAATTGCTGATAAACCATCACAAACTCCTTACAAAACATTTTGTTGCCACACATCACTCATTTAATTTGAACCCACTGTTCTATTTGCTGCAGTCACACATTTTATCTCATGGAACAGTCAAGATCTCTATCTAAATATATAAGCATTGATCATTTACTACATATAAATTAACTTCTATCCAGTTATACTCATCATTTAATACCACTTCTTGTGACAGAGTTTCTCTGCACAAATAATTGGGCCACAGTCTCAACCCAGCTAGGCAGAAGGAAATAACATCTCATATATCAGGAAATCAACTTCCAATTAGCTATGTGTCACAAATGAGACATCTATTTTTCTAGAAATTACCAAATGAAAAAGTAAATTCACTTAAAAGTCTTATAATTAGGGATTAGAAAATTAGGAAACAAGGAGCACCTGGGTGGCTCAGTTGGCTAAGCATTTGACTTTGGCCCAGGTCATGGTCTCATGGTTCATAAGCTTGAGCCCCATGTTGGGTGAGCTCAAGCCCTGCCTGGGGTGAGCTCAAGCCCCGCTTTGGGACTCTCTCTCTCTCTCCCTTTCTCTGCCACTAGCTCACTCACTCTCTCTCCAAAAAAAAAAAAAAAAAAAAAATAGGAAACAGAAAATCAAGATAAAGAGAAACTTGTCAATCAATCCAGAGTGGCATTCTGTTCCTGCCCAGTTTTCTTGCTACAATCATCTGCACATACCCCAATCTCATCCCTACCAAGAGGGTGTGCATGTGACCTCTTTTTGGGCACTCCTGTGCAAAAATAATTCCATTTTCTTAAAACATGGTAGGCAATTTTATTACGGAAATTTAAATATGATTCCAATCCATGTCACTACAAGCCAAGAACTGCGTTTAAATTTGAAACCTATTATTAAAATTTCAAAAGCCTCATTCAAAATTCATGACTCAGTGAAGGAAACAGATGAGGAAAAAAGCAATGAGGTCTTTCCACATGTGTATATGTACTGACACTGCCATATATGTGAACATGTGTATCTAAACTGTTATATATGTGCAAAAAAAACAGAACACGGGAATAAATTTCGTGAATGGGGGTTGAGAGAGGTGGAAGTTCATCATTATACACCTTTTCATACCTCCTGAATATTGAACCATGAGAATATAATTACCTATTCAAGAAGAAATTTAAGTAAGTAATTAAAACAGATGAAGAAACTGGCCTAAACCACAATTAGAAATAAAATGTCATTATATATGACTCCAAGTATAGTATATTTATTTTACCTTTCCTATATTTATATAGAGATTATAATCTTACGAACAAAGATTTCCCAAAATTTCTTAATAGGAATCATCTGAGTTGTTAAAAACAGATTTTTGGTCCAATCTAGATCTACTGAATTAAGATTTCCCAGAAAGACATAATCTGCACAAAAAGCAGCCCCAAGTAATTCTTACCAAAAGTTAAGGAAACCATTAACTAAGGAATAAGATTCATTTCTGGAAAGAGCAACAACTTTGCAATTAGACAATCCTGGATTTATCTCTTGGCTCTTCCATTTACCTGTGTGATCCTGGATAAGTTACTTGGCCTCTTTGTGCCTCAGGTTCCTTATCTATAAAGTGGAAAGATAATACTTCTAGGGTTTTTATAAAGATTGATCTGTGCAGAAGGTATGGGACATCATATTTCTCTAATGCTTAATATACCTTGCTTCCTTAAAAAAAAAAAAAGAAGATATCTGGCATATAGATATCCAATATCCTCCCACATTCGAATTATACAGATGTTAGGGTATATGTCACTCTAACGATACTGTTAAATGCTGAAGCAGTATTTATTAATCATTAATCTTCACAAAAACATATAATAGTCACTAAACTAGGAGCCAATCTGACAAAAAGCATTTAACTAGTTCAGTTTAGTTGGTTTATTACTGACAAGTTTGACACATATCACTCATTTTTTAAAGAATATTCCTATCCTACCTAAAAGAAATTACTTTATATGCTTTAACAAAATGAATAAAGAGTACAATGTTGCTTTGTCTATTATTTTTCCTTAATCCAAATTATAGCATCCCTAAAATAATTTCTCTCTCAAAAAAATTCTCTAATAGTTATACCTCTGTTATGTTTCTCTCTCGTAATGAAGCCAACTCATATGGATCCACAAAAAGTCCTGATGGAATGTACTGTTTAATTAAGAGTCGGCAGGTCTGTAAGTCCTCAAGGCTTTCTCCAAATTTCACTTTTATTAAGAGGTCTCTGTAAGATAAGTACATTTAAAATAAATCTCTCCAATTGTTAAATGAAATAGCATAACATTACATTCGAATTAGTAAAAACACTGCATTTCAAATTCATTTTTCAGAAAATCATAAAGTCAAATGAAGTATTTATATCATGTCAGAACCACTCATGAGATCGTTTATGAATTTATGTCATAAGCCACAGTACAGTATTAGTATGAAAACAAAGATCAATGGAAAGAAATAGAGTCCAAAAACAGACACACACGTTTATAGGCAATAAAGGTGCCAATATAATTTGATAGGAAAAGGAGAGTCTTTTCAACAAGTAGTACTGAAACAAGAAATCTACACAGAAAAAAAATGAACCTTGATCTCAAACTCATACCACGTACAAATATTAATTTGAAGTAGATTATAAACCTAAATGTATAATTGTCCCAGCTTTCTGTCTGAAGGCACATGTTGGACCAAGTATGGGGAAGGAAACCCAAAGCACAACACAGTGGTTTTGCTTAAATTATAAAACAGAGATAGAAGTAAAGGGAGGGGCGCCTGGGTGGCTAAGTCCGTTAAGCGTCCACCTCTTGATCTCTGTTCAGGTCATGATCTCAAGGTTTGTGAGTTTGAGCCCCATGTTGGACTTTGCGCTGCCAGTGCATAGCCTACTTGGAATTCTCTCTTTCTCTCTCTCTCTCTCTCAAAATAAATAAACTTAAAAAACAACAACAAGTTAAGGGAGACTGAAGTAGCTGGAAGATAAGGTGCTAAATTCCAGAGAGGACAGTACTACGTAGGCGTTCTATAAATCTGAATTGGTCTCCCTTTGAGTTTTTTCTGAATACTAAGTAAAGCATGAGTAAAGTGTAATTCCACGAGACTGGGCAAAGAATAACCAGGGAACTGAAAAACAAGAAATGCTAAAATTTCACACAAGTTGGGAGAAATCTGCATTTCCAACCAACCAAAGTACAGAGACCATAGCTTTTGGTAAAGATACCAATACGGCAAGGCCTTTGCAGCTAAATTAGCCTTGCAGTAAAGGCCACTTTAATTTTAGACCTATACAAAAAAAGGTTAAGAGGATCAAGCTAATACACAAGTTAATTTAACTGCTAATAGAAAAAATAAGCCCAATGCCCTTCAAAGGAACATAAAATCCACACACTCAAAAATGCTCATATCAGGATGCCTAGGTGGCTGAGTCAGTTAAGTGTCTGACTTTGACTCAGGTCTTGATCTAGTGGTTCATGAGTTCCAGCCCCATGTCAGGCTCTGTGCTGACAGCTTGGAGCCTGGAGCCTGCTTCAGACTCTGTGTCTCTCCCTCTCTCTCTGCCCCTCCCCTGCTTGAGCGTGCGCACTCTCTCTCAAAAGTAAATAAACATTAAAAAAAAAAAAAAGGAAGAGAAAGAGGAGAAAGAAATGAATGATTCTAAGATTCAGACATTATTCTTAGTGTGGAATAATATTTGAAGGTAGGCTATGATAAGCTGAAATTGTACACTATAAAGTCTAAAGCAACCAATTAGAAAAAGAAAGAGGTATAGCTAGTAAGCCAAAAATGGAGATAAAATGGAATGCTTAAAAAATATTCAATTTATCTAAAATAAGGCAAGGAAAGAGAGAAAAGATTAGCTAGGACAAATATAAAAACAGTAACAAAATGGATAGGGTTAAACCAAACCAAACAAATAAATATTTATATTAAAGTAAATGGTCCAGGGGCACCTGGGTAGCTCAGTCAGTTAAGCTTCTGACTCTTGACCTCAGCTCAAGTCATGATCTCATGGTTTGTGGGATTGAGTCCCATGTTGGGCTCTATGCTGTCAGCGCAGAGCTGGTTTGGAATTCTCTCTCTCCCTCCCTCTCTGTCCCTCCCCTGCTCACATAAGCACACATGTGTGCTCACTCTCTCTCTGTCTCCCTCTCAAAATAAACTTAAGAATTTTTTTTTTTTAAAGTAAATGGTCTAGGGGCTCCTCAGTGGCTCAGTTGGTTAAGTGTTCAACTTCAGCTCAGGTCATGATTTCACAGTTCATGAGTTCCAGCCCCGTGTTGGGCTCTGGGATGACAGCTCAGAGCCTGGAGCCTGCTTCAGATTCTGTGTCTCCCTCTCTCTCTGCCCCTCCCCCACTCACACTCTGTCTCTAAGTGAATAAACATTAAAAAAAAAAAAAGTAAATGGTCTAATCATTCCAATTAGAATGTAGAGATTGACAGACTGGATAAAATAGCAACAATTAATTATATGCTATCTATAAGACACACATTAATAATAAAAATAGTGAAATAATAATAATAAAAATATTGCTATATTAACATCAAAAATGCAGATTTCAGGACAAGGAATATTGTCAGGGATAAAGAAGGACATTACAAAAAGATAAAAGGATCAATTCATCAGAACACATAATAATCCTAAATGTGCTATAAAACATCTAAAAACAGTGCTTCAAAATGTTCATGTATTTTACTTCACAGCAAAAACTGGTAAAGCTTCAAGGATAAATAGACAAATCTGCAATTACAGCCAGAGATTTTAATACCCCTCTCTCAATAATGGATAGAATAAGTAGAAAATCAGTAAGGATATAGAAGGCATTCACAATCTTCAATCAAGTTTATCTGACATTAATAGACTCTTCTACCAAACAAGAGCACACTGCACTAGAAAAATCTATATGCTGGGCAATAAAAGAAGTCTCTAGAAGTTTTCATAGGACTGAAATCTTGTTGAGTATAGTCTCTAACCACAGGGAATTGAGTTAGAAATCACAAGAGGAGGAGAAACCGCCTTCACCAAAGCCACAGCCTCAGGCTCAGTCTCCTCCTTTGCCTCTGCCTGAGATCTGCTGCCAGGAAGCTTTGGCTTCACAGTTACATGTGTAGTCTCAGGTTTCTTTACCACCAGAAAGAAAAAAATGGACACCCTGCATCCTGGAAATTCATTTAGGAGATTGAAATTAGGGCCTCTTTCAAATGTGGACATGGCTAAAGGAGGAGCAACAAGACCCAACAGGCCAAATACTGTAGATACAATATGCCAGTTCAAACTAGTACTTCTGGAAGAGTCTGCCCTTGGCAAATCAAGCCTAGTTCTTTGTTTTGTGAAGGGCCAGTTTCATGAATTTCAAGAAAATACTGCTGTGACTGCTTCTGTACCAAAATTGGCTAGCTTGATAATACAACTGTGAAGTCTGAAATAGGGGACACAGCTGGTCAAGAATCATACTATAGCCTAGCACCAATGTACCACAGAGAAGCACAGGTAGCCAGACCTGAATATGAGATCTCAAATGAGGAGTTCTTTGCAAGAGCAAAAAACTGGGTTAAAGAACTTCAGAGGCAAGCAAGTCCTAACACTGTCATAGCTTTACCAGGAAACAAAGCTGACCTAGAATAAATGAGCTGTAGATTTCCAGGAAGCACAGTCCTATGCAGATGACAAAATTATTATTCATGGAGACATCAGCTAAAACATCAATGAATGTAAATGAAATATTTACAGTAATAGCAAAAAATCTGCCAAATAATGGAGCACAAAATCCAGGAGCAAATTCTGCCAGAGGAAGAGCAGCAGAATTTATTGAACTCACACAGCCAACCAGGAGTCAGTGTTGTAGTTACTAAACCTCCAGTTTGAGCTAGCTGGAATATTCTTCTGCTTCTTAAAATGTTTTTTTTTCCTTAAATGTTAATAACACTGAAACTGGTACACTTAACTGGTCCAATGTGATTTCCAAAAAGAGATTTATGATAGAGTCAAGTTTCTAATACAGAATTATTTTAAGTGTTTTGAACTTGATTTTTAATAACACACGTGTCCCTCTGTTCAGCAATAGAAGAAAATGAAATAATAAAGAGCAGAAATCAATGAAATAGAAACTAGACAAATAATAGAGAAACATCAATGAAATACCTTCTTTCCAAAGATCAGTAACATTGACAAATCTCTAGATTTGTCCACTGCTTTATTGGAAGGTTAGAGGAAATCATTTCTTATCACCAGAGATATAACAAAATACTATTTGGACCCATAGTTAACCACAGTTCTATGAAAAAGGCATGTAACTCATTAACTTAGGCTTTGCAAAAACATTCTTTTTTATTTATTTCTATTTTTTTTTAAGTTTATTTATTTATTTTGAGAGAGAGGCCGTGTGTGCAGGGAAGGGGCAGAGAGAAAGGGACAGGATCCCAAGCAGGTTCTGCACTATCAGCACGGAGCCCACAAGGCTCCATCTCAAGAACTGCGAGATCAAAAGTCAGATATTCAACAAACTGAGCCACCCACACACCCCAAAACATTCTTTTTTAAAAAGGATGATCTAAAGATACTTCTACTTTGCTACAGTAATTCAGACAAACGATAATTTCTCCTAGTATCTACATTTAAAGTGTATATTCCACATTTTAACAAATTAGCCATGAGAAAACAGTCCTATATCTTCAGGGGAAAAAAATAAACATCAATGACATCTAAACTATAGCCAGTCCTGTTATTTTTTAAATAGACTTAAAAAAATCAAGTGCAACCACATCTAAATTTAGGAATATGAAACTGATAAATGCATCTTAATGAACAGCACTCCCTGCAAACATGTGGGCTCTTCAACAAAAATGAAACAAACCAGATGTCTGTGAATCTGTTTAATTACTACTAGCTTTGTCGTTTAGGGGCTAAAAGGGGCTTTTGTTCCCTTTGGATGTAATACAGTCGATGCACTAACAATATGTACATTCAAACTTATTTTATTTTTTTTTTAATTTTTTTAATGTTTCTTTATGTTTGAGAGAGAGAGAGAGAGAGACAAACTGTGAGCAGGGGAGGGACACAGAGAGAAAAGAATCCGAAGCAGGCTCCAGGCTCTGAGCTGTTAGCACAGAGCCCGACACGGGGCTCAAACTCATGACCTATGAGATAATGACCTGAGCCAAAGTCCGACGCTTAACCGACTGGGCCACCCAGACACCCCAAACTTATTTTAAATTCAATCTTCAACTGTATTGGAAGTAAGGTACTGGACTGTAGTGTCCATATTATGTTTACTTTTCTACAATATTAAGAGTTGTTTGAAAGTATGTAAACTGTACAGTTACTAAAACAGCTAATTATTTCCTCTCTCCTTCTTTGCAAGGAAGAGGGCTTCAGTTGTTCCTGTATGGCTAGAACCATCGTAAACAACATACCTGTAATCTATAATATGAGTGCTGCAATATGTTGGTAATAATCTTGCAGCCTTATTTTCCGAATTCATTTTATTTTGACCACTTCAGTATATTGCACTAATTGTTTTAGGTATTTCCATTATGTGTCAAGGATGATCTAACCTATTTGAGTGCTGAACAGCTAGCAGAACTTGTACATTTATAATAATTCCAAATTGGTAAAGAAAACATTTCACTAGTGTTCAGTTTATTTTGAGGTGCTCAGGTTAGAATAAATAGTTACTATAAAAAAACAAACAAAAAATCAGTAAAAAAAATTCTGGAAAATCCCCCAAAACCTTAAAATCAAACAACATATGTCTAAATAACTGATGTAAGAAAAGAAATCAAAAAGGATATTAGAAAATATACTGACCTAAATGAAAATGAAAACAAACACGTCAAAACTTACAGGATACAGCTAAAGTCCTGCATAGAAGGAAACACAGCCTTAAATGCAAAGATACTTTTATTAAGGAAAAAACTCTAAAATCAATGACCTAAGCCACCACATCAAAAAACTAAGAAGGAGGGGCGCCTGGGTGGCTCGGTCGGTTGGGCGTCCGACTTCGGCTCAGGTCACAATCTTGCAGTCCGTGAGTTCGAGCCCCACGTCGGGCTCTGGGCTGATGGCTCAGAGCCTGGAGCCTGCTTCCGATTCTGTGTCTCCCTCTCTAACCCCTCCCCCGTTCATGCTCTGTCTCTCTCTGTCTCAAAAATAAATAAAACGTTAAAAAAAAAATTTAAGAAAAAAAAAACTAAGAAGGAAATTAAACTTAAAGCAAAAAGGAAAGAAATAATAAAGAGCAGAAATCAATGAAACAGAAAGTAGACAACAGAGAAACATCAATGAAACCTTTTCTTTCCAAAAATCAGTAACATTGACAAATCTCTAGATTGATCATGAAAGAGAAAAAGCACAGATCACCAATATCAGGAAGAAAAGAGGAAACATTACTATACAATCTCTACATATGAAGAGGACAATAAGGGAATACTTGAATAATTTTACTCCAATTAAACAACTTAAAATAGCTAAATTCCTGGAAAGAAAAAATTACAAGAACTGACAAAAGAAAAAATAGAATATCTAAATATCTCTGTATCTTGAATTTGTAATTAAAAGAAAAAGTTTAAAGCCTTCCCGCATGAAAAACCTCAGCCCTAGATGGCTTTATTGTTTAATTCTATTAAATATTTTTAAAAGAAATAATACCAATGCTGCACAATCAGAAAATAAAGTAGAAGGAAATATTTCCCAATTTATTTTACAAGGACAGCACTGGCCTGACACCAAAGCCCGAAAAAAGCATCACAACAAAAGACAAGTATAGACCAATATTCCTCATGAACAGAGAAGTAAAAAATCCCTTTTTTAAAATTTATTTTTATTTTTTTAATCTTTTAATTATTATTTATTTTGTTTTGTTATTTTTTATTTTTTAAATTAAATTAAAATTTTTTAACCTTTTTCAAAAATGTTTATTTACTTCTGAGAGTGAGAGAGAGAGAGAGAGACAGCACAAGTGGGGGAGGGGCAGAGAGGGAGACACAGAATCTGAAGCAGGCTCCAGGCTCTGAACTGTTAGCACAGAGCCCGACATGGGGCTCGAACTCATGAGCTGTGAGATCATGACCTGAGCCAAAGTTGGACGCCCACCTTACTGATCCACCTAGGTGCCCCAGAAGTAAAAAATCTTTAACAAGATACTAGCATATCAAATCCAGTAATATTTCAAAAAGATAATAATACATCACGACCAAGGGGGAAGTTTATTATTCCAATTATCAACATTTGTACTGTACCATATTGACAGAATAAATTAGAAAAATCATATGATTCTCTTATAATAGATGCAGAAAAAGCTGTTAATAATTCTTAACATTAATCATGAAAAAAAGTTTCAGGAAACTAGGAACATAAAAGAACATCCTCAACTGATAAAAGCCACCTACAAAAATATCTAACATAAATACCATATTTAATGGTGAAAGGCTGGATACCTTCCATTTAAGATGAGAAACAAGGATGGATGGAAAGGGAAGGATGTTTTATTCAATACTGTATTAGGAAAAAATAAATTAAAAAGTACAAAAATTAAAACAACAACAACAACAACATTGTATTAGAGTTTCTAGCCATTCAAAAAGGTAAGGATATAAAAACCATACAGGGGCACCTGGGGGGCTCCGTTGGTTAAATGTCCAACTCTTGATTTCAGCTCAGGTCATGATCTCACGGTTCATGAATTTGAGCCCCACGACAGGCTCTGACAGCGCGGAGCCTGCTTGGGATTCTCCATCTCCCTCTGTCTCTGCCCCTCCTCCACTCACGCTCACGCACATTCTCACTCTCTCAAAAATAAACATTAAAAAAAAAATCATACAGATTGCCTTTCTTTTGTAAACCCATGATCACCTATGTAGAATATCCTAAGGAATCCATGAAAAAGCCACAGGCATTGATAAATGATTTCAATAAGGAATTAGGGTACAATGTAAACATACAAAAGTCAACTATATTTTATTACCAGCAAAAACCAACCAGAAATAAAAACTTTAAAACAACATTTTTTACATTAAAAAAAACTTAGGGATATATTTAACAAAACATATGCAAGACTTATACTCTGCAAGTTACAGTGTTGTTAAGATAACTGATAAAGCCTAAATAAATGAAGATGCCATATTCATGCACCAGAATACTCATGAATACTCATATCACTTCTCTACAAATTGATCTAGAGTTTCGACAGAATCCTAATGAAAAGTTCATGAAGCTTTTTTGAAGAGATCTACAAATTAATTCCAAAAGTTAACAACTTTGAAAAAAAAGTTGAAGAACTCCGACGTTCTGATTTGAAGCCATAATATTATCAAGCTATAGTTATCAAGGTGGTGCATTAGTGGCATATGGATGGACATCCAGGGGTTGGCAAACTTTTTCTGTAAAGACCCTAACAGTAAATATTTCAGGCTTTGTGAGCCTTACAAAATTTGTTACATATTTTTCTTTGCCTTTAAAAAAAAACAACAACCTTCAAAAACATAAAAATCATTTTTAGCTCAAGGGCAGTACAAAATAAGCCATGTGCAGGATTTGGCCTTGAGCCAGTTTGCCAAATGTTTGTGCGTCATAGAGTGCACAGATAGATCCTCACACATAAGGTAATTAATTTTCAACAAATGTGTCAAAGTAATTTGATGAGGAAAGAATAATCCTTTCACCAAATGATGCTGGGTCAACTGGATATCCATAAGGGAAAAAACCTAATAGTATATACAAAAATTCAATGATCTTGGAATAGGCATGGATTTCTTACTTAGGACACAAAAACGATGAACTACAAGAGAAAAAAAAAATGATAAACTGGACTCCATCAAAATTAGAATTCTTACAACCCAATAATAAGATGACAAACCAGCCATTCAGTTTAAACATGGACAAGAAGGGGCACCTGGGTGGTTCAGTCGGTTAAGCATCCAACTTCAGCTCAGGTCATGATCTCACAGCGTCAGGCTCTGTGCTGACAGCTCAGAGCCTGAAGCCTGCTTTGGATTCTGTGTCTCCCTCTCCCTCTGCCCCTTCCCTGCTTGCACTCTGTTTCTCTCTCTCAAAAATAAATAAACATTAAAAAAAAAAAAAGAATGCATATAAAGAACTGATTATCAACAGCAGCTAAATATACAGAGATTTTTGTTTCTTTGCTTATATTCTTCCAAATAGCCTGAGGTAATTTTACATATAGCATTTTATTTTCCTAATAATTTGTATTCACTAAAAGAATTCTGAATAATATTTTTGGTATTGTTATATTCTATTTTCATTAAAAAATATCATTTCTAGTAATATAAAATCTAAGGATAAAATATGCAAATCAATTAAATCCCAAAGTTCTGTATTTACATGGGAAGAAACAAAAATACTTTCCCTCTTCAAAAAAAAAAAAAAAAGAAAAGAAAAACAAAAGAAAAGAAAACCAAAGCACTAAGAAACTAATTTATCCAAGAGTCAAGATTCAAACCCCAGTAGTTATACTCTAATCCCTACATTCTTAGCACTATATCACTTCACCTCTATAAAAGTAGAACATACTTATAATTTTTCTTCCAGATAATGTATATGTAATTATGAATATATGTACTATTTTATAATTAGAAAAATATAAATGTATTTAAAAAGACAGAGACTCGGGGCGCCTGGGTGGCTCAGTCGGTTAGGCGTCTGACTTCAGCTCAGGTCACGATCTTGCGGTCCGCGAGTTCGAGCCCCGCGTCGGGCTCTGGGCTGATGGCTCAGAGCCTGGAGCCTGCTTCGGATTCTGTGTTTCCCTCTCTCTCTGCCCCTCCCCCGTTCATGCTGTGTCTCTCTCTGTCTCAAAAATAAATAAACGTTAAAAAAAAAAAAATTTAAAAAAAAAAAAAAAAGACTCTTCAGGACTTCCCTCCAAGATGACATTCAATCCATTAATCAGAACATGTTGGATGAATCTGTTATTTTTTTTTTATTTTGTTAATCTTTATGAAGTCATTTCTCTGTTCTATTTTTGAGTTCACGTTCTTTATCTTGTTCACAAATACAACATGTAAAACTTCATCAAAAGTCTTGCAGAAAAGACTCTCTGATCTACCTATCTAGTGATCTCTATAAAGGACATAAATTTGTAATAAATTCATGCTGGTTCCCAGAGACCACCACTTCCTCTTTTGGGTTCACAAACCATACTTTTAATAATCAGAGCTAGAATTTTGCCCAGAATCTACATCAACTAAGTCCCAGATTATCCAAGGATTACAAACAGAAGTTCAGCAATCATTTAAGAAAATTCTTGTATGGCACTAAGATATAGTTCATCACACGAGACCCTAAACTCATTTATAATAGTAAGGTCCTTTTATATAATTCCCTTCCATATTTTGCACTTGTTTCCTACTAACAATATTTGCTTGGCCCTCTCCAGAATTACTACTTCTTGAACAAGAGGACAGAAATAATTTTACTTTCTATAATCTATTAATGTTTCTTCCTCCACCCTAACAGCAAGACTACACCTGCTCTAATAACTAAAAAGCCTTTTTAAAAAAATGATTACTGGTGGGGCACCTGGGTGGCTCAGTTTGTTAAGCATCTGACTCTTGATTTCAGCTCAGGTCATGAGATTGAACCCCCCATCGGATTCCTGGCTGAGCTTGAACCCTGCTTGGGATTCTCTCTCTCTGTCCCCTCTCCCTCAAAATAAGTAAGTATTAAAAAAAAAAAAAAAAAGATCTATGGAATTTTCTGAAGATCTCAAATAACTCTGAGATTTCTAGTTTCTGAAGTTATTCTTGTGGGTTCTATCACTCTTCACCCTTAGTTTTATGTCCCAGTTTTTATTTTCAGCACTTCTAATTGGACAGTTACTTTTGCTGTCACAACAGCCTCTTCAGGTACTTCTTTATTCCTCATTGGAATCATTTATGATTGCACTGTCAAGTGTTATTTAGTATTTCCCATTCCTTTTGAGAATATATCGCAATTACTTTAAATTTTTTAAAATTTTTATTTATTTTTGAGAAAGAGAGACAGAGACAGAGCATGAGTGGGGGAGGAGCAGAGAGAGAGAGGGAGACACAGAATCTGAAGCAGGCTCCAGGCTCTGAGCCATCAGCACAGAGCCCGATGCAGGGCTCAAATTCAAAAATCGCGAGATCATAACCTGAGCCAAAGTCAGAGGCTTAATTGACTGAACCACCCAGGCACCCTCCTAATTACTTGGCATAATTACCCTGACATTGCCTAAAATATATCTGAAACTTGGCCAAAAATGCCTTTTAGGAGTGAGTTCCCTCCCAAAATCAGTTTTACAACTTTATAGTCACATCTCTTCTTTTACAGAAACTGTATTGCCTACCTTGGTCACTTATCTCATTATTTATTTATTTATTTAATTTTAAATGTTTATTTTTGAGAGACAGCACGAGCCATGGAGGAACAGAGAGAAGGGGAGAGAATATTCAAAGCAGGCTCTGTGCTAAAAGCAGTATGCCTGATGTGGGGCTCGAACTCACAAATTGTGAGATCATGACCTGAGCCAAAACCAAGAGTCAGATCCTAACCAACTGAGCCATCCAGGTGCCCCCACCTATCTCATTATTAATAATCAAAGCTAACATTTCCTGGGGATGTACTATGTGACAAGCACTACATTA
Source organism: Panthera uncia (assembly GCF_023721935.1). Classification (NCBI taxonomy): domain Eukaryota; kingdom Metazoa; phylum Chordata; class Mammalia; order Carnivora; family Felidae; genus Panthera; species Panthera uncia. Next base: position 70,831,080 of record NC_064810.1, on the reverse strand, counting down.
AGAGGCTTTCCATATATTCTCAGATTTAATCCTCACAACCCTAATGAGGAAATACTATCATTATCCAATTTTACTGGTAAGGTAGCAAAGATTTCAATAAACTTGACTAAGGCCACACAGTTACTAAATAATAGAGCTACACTCTGAGCCTAAATTTGTCTGAGTTAAAAAACAAAACAAGGGGTGCCTGGGTAGCTCAGTTGGTTGAGCATCCAACTCTTGATTTTGGCTCGGGTCATGATCCCAGGGTCATGGGATCAAGCCCCGCGTTGAGTCCCGTGTTGGGCTCTGTGCTCAGCATGGAGCCTGCTTAAGGTTCTCTCTCTCTCTCTCTCTCTCTCTCTCTCTCTCTGTGCCCTTCTCCCCTGTTCATCGAAAATAGAAAAAATAAAAAATAACAAAAAACAAAAAAACAAAACAAAACAAAAAAACAAGTTTTTTCCATTATGCCTCCTAGCCAGTCATATGTAGGCTAACTTTGAAGACAGCGGAAACTGAGATGTTTCATTTTAAGGTGACATAAAATTCAGTGGTTCTGAATGTATGTACAAAAATGTATCAGCACTTGTAAATCAAGTGTTTGAGAATCATTTCAAATTAATTACCTTGAAAAGCTTTTAAAGTTTGGGAAGTTTTGGGGCGCCTGGGTGGCGCAGTCGGTTAAGTGTCCGACTTCAGCCAGGTCACGATCTCGCGGTCCGTGAGTTCGAGCCCCGCGTCAGGCTCTGGGCTGATGGCTCGGAGCCTGGAGCCTGTTTCCGATTCTGTGTCTCCCTCTCTCTCTCTGCCCCTCCCCCGTTCATGCTATGTCTCTCTCTGTCCCAAAAATAAATAAAAAATGTTGAAAAAAAAATTTAAAAAAAAAAAAAAAAAAAAAAAAGTTTGGGAAGTTTTCTTAAAGAGCAGCTTCTACAACTTTTTAACCATTTTTTAAATATCTTCAATCCTGGCAAATATTCATTTTTGAGAATAATTTCTATTTTGGAAACAGCTTGGTCATTTGGAACCAAGTATTATAAATCAAAAACAGTGACTTAGGTTGACATAACATCTTAGTACTTGATAGCATGGCTTTGGAGTATGACAGTCATAAATTTGAGTCAGAGCTCTACCAACCTAACTTCTACTAAATTAAATTCTCTGAGCCCTAGTTCTCTCATCTGAAAAGCAAGAAAGGTATCATCTATCTCACAACCATTGTGAATGTTATATGAATACTATGTACATAGTTTCTAGCTGTATATTATATATATATACATATATATATATTATATATATACGTATATATATGTATATATACATATACATATATACATATATACATATATGTATATACATATACATACATATACATATATACATATAATATATATGTATGGTAAAAAAATAAACATTTGTTTTCTTCTCTGTTTTTTTAACTATTTCAAACTGTGAACCACATATGACAAACCTGTCATTTATAATATAAGAAAGCAAGTGATTTTTGGTTTATCCATTTTCCAGTTACTGATTTTGCTCTAAATTATATGAAAACAGTATTTTGATGTAAGTAGAAGTCAATGGGCAACTTACCTATGGAAACCATCTTTCAAAACTTCTTGCCTCAAAATAATTTCAGAACAAGTGGCCCTTATGCCTATAAGAACCAGAAGATTTTTTTTTAAATAAGCATACTATGAAAGAAAATTTAAATAATTAGAAAGTAATTGTTTGAATAGGTTTCACTTGCCTGCAAAATCTAACCAACCTATAAACAAAAGCTTTTAAAACTTAAGCAATTTAAACTACCTAAAAAAGCTACTTCTAGTACAGCACAGGGGTTAAGAACATTGATTTTGGAGTTAGATAGCTTACTTTTAAATCCCAGTCTGTCACTTAATAGCTATGTGACTTTCGACAAGACAGTTTCTCTCTCTGCTAGTTGTCATGAAAACGTAATAAATTGCAACAGGGCTTACCACAACAGAGCTCACTGTAGGTACTTATTTTTTTTTAATTTTTTTTTTAATGTTTATTTATTCTTGAGAGAGAGAGAGAGTCAGAGTGTGAGCGGCAGAAGGGCATAGAGTGAGGGAGACATAGAATCTGAAGCAGGCTCCGGGGTCCGAGCCATCAGCACAGAGCCCGACGCGGGGCTTGAACTCACAAACCGTGAGATCATGACCTGAGCAGAAGTCGGACGCTCAACCGACTGAGCCACCCAGGCGCCCCTAGGCATTTATTATTAATACTACTTTATTCAGATGATCCCAGGACACCAAAAGGAACAGAATGGCTAAAGAGCCAGGAGATCTCAGTTTTAATCCTAGCTCACTGAAACTGTGTGTCTGATACATACTGCTAACTTCTGTACACCATCCGCACCTGGAAAACTGAGAAGATGGTACTTTCATGCCCTGTGAAGATGTTGGGAATGTTTAAAACAGAGAAACAAAAAGCAGAGGCTTTTCAAAGATTCAAAGGGTTCCTTTATAAACCTAGAATAACCAGAAATCTCACTGTACTGACATCATGCAGAATTTAGATATTAAAACTATTACTTGGTGTTAACATCATAAAATTAAAAATTCAGTAACTAATGATCATCAACTCTGCCAGGCACCTTGCTATGGAATTTTACTCCATTTTCAAAAGATGGGAGTGTGTAGGAAGAACATTAAAACAAACACAAAGAAAACCACAAAACATCATGTGTTGCTAAATCCATTAGATGTATTCCTGAAAAGACACATGAAAAAATTTTATGAAAATTAGAAGACTGAAAAAAAGTACAGGTTAATATTTATTACATAATATCCAGGGGTGCCTGGGTGGCTCAGTTGGTTAAGCTTCCGACTTCCGCCCAGATCATGATCTCACGGTTCCTGAGTTCAAGCCCCACATCAGGCTTTCAGCACAGAACCCGCTTCAGATCCTCTGTCTCCCTCTCTCTGCCCCTGCCCAGCTCGTGCTCACTCTTTCCCTCTCTCTCAAAAATAGATTTAAAAAATAATAATAATATCCATATCATATCACTTGGGGCTTTCGCGTGCTTTAATTTTCACAACCCAGCAAAATATGCAGGCAAAATTATTGCCATTTGCACATAAAAGGAAACTGATTCTGGGGTGCCTGGCTGGCTTAGTCTGAAGAGCATGAGATTCTTGATCTCGGGGTCATATGTTCCAGCCCCACAGTGAGTGTAGAGATTATTTAAATAAATAAAACTTAATAAAAAATAAACAGTTCTGACTCTAGGCCATACCACTAAGTAAGTGACTGATTAGAAGCAAGATGTGCCTGACTTTTAAAGCCTAAGATATTTCCACCCTCCTAGCTATTTAAAGAAATCTGTATTTGCTCTGGGAACAAATTATTCCGTTGTTTGTTTCACACAAATAACTTTAGGTATCTCTTGTACAAATTCAGATGTTTCTTCATTATGTTTAATTTTAATAGGGGTGGGGAGTAGGTGTTTATATCTACCTATAGATTAAATTAGGAAAAAAAGTTCATACTAATCGGCTTAAATTCTACTGGGATATACACTAGAGAATAGTAAATCATATTCACCTGGGTTGGAAGAAAGGCTGATTTACTGATAGTATATTATTATTACTTGTGATTTTTAAGGCAAAAATACCATTTTCAAAATGAAGATGTTGCATGTGAATTCACCTTCAAGAGTTTTCCTCTTAAATATTACTTTATTTGGTTATTGTTGCCTGAACTGGCTCTGGAAATTGACCTCTTTTTAATTATAAAATATCAGTGGTGGAAGAGTCTTTAGAGATCACCAAGACCAGTTGTTTAAAACTTCATTTTAGCTTCATAATACTTCAAATAAACTTGGAAACCTAATAAATAAACTTGGAAACCTAATATGTGAAGACACAAAAGCAGTGACTGACACTAGTCTAATATCCTCATTTTACAGATGGAGAAACTAACCTGATTTGTACTGACTTTCCCTCTCATGACTATTGCACAGCACCTTGCACAGCACCTAGCACAGCACTGCGGCCCCCAACTCGGGCCCAAAGAAATGAAATCAACTCGTCTGCCCAGCCCGGAGTCATAAGAAAAACCGCAGCCCAATCCAGTCTATTACAAAAAATATTTGTAAAACAAAACTAGTTGTCCTCCCCTTCCCACGCCCCCACCCCCGGCAGGCTCTGTATTCTGGACTGGGATTCTCACACCCCACAGGGCACTGTGGCCTTGGTGGTCACAAGCTTCATGCATCCCAAGACACCTGATGGCTGTACTTCCCCACTCCCGCAGCCCCGCCCCTCCCTTTACCAGTGTCGGTGGGAGCGGCAGAGAAGGCCGTGGCTGGTATGCTAGTGAATCCAGCCACCTCCCAGAGAAGCAGCCAGGCCACCGCCCGGACGCCCACGGCCCTGGCAGCCAGGACGCTGGAGAACGCGCTCCCCAAAGGAGCGCGTGCGGACCGTGTGAAGACAGAGGAGCGAGCGGACGGAGGAGCCTGCGCACGCCTCACGCCGCTCCTAGAGAGTGCTGCCACGGAGTTGGTGACCGGGACGGAAGACTCAGTGATGCGCGCCTGCGGTCCTGCAGTTCCCCGGCTTCCCGCAGCAGTGGACCCCCGAAAGTTCCGGCGTCGCGGAAGGCTGCAGCACAGTCCGCCTAGTTCACTCCGTCGCCGCCCCGCCCCTCGCCGTCTGGTCGGGGGCGGGGCGAAGAGCGGCGCAGGCGCCGTGACGTGTGCCAGGTTTTACTGCTTTGAAACGCCTGCCTGGGCCTGCATCCAGACCCCGAACCCCGGACGCGTTCCTTCCAGCAGGATCCGGGAGCTCCCTGTCTCCACCGGCACTGACAGGTACTTGCGGATTCGGGCCTCCTGCAGGGAAATTCACGTCTGCGGGGCTGTGGCTGTCGACTCTTCCTGCAGCGCCCGGCCTCAAAGTCGAGGTAAGTGCTCCTCTGTGCACAGCGGTTGGGTGGAAACAACCCCCTCACGGCGGTTTTAGATCTTCCCCTGCAGAAGATGCACTTTCTGTACTTCTCTAAGGGTAAGAAAGTCAGCCTTGCCCTGGTGGGGACGTGAGTAGGGAGAGGATCGTGTACTTGTTGGCAGAATCCGTACACTTTTAGGTGCTGTAGGGAATGTTTAGCAAGGTCATGGCAGTCACTGATCCCCGGGGAGAAAAGTGTTAATGCCTAAGTGGAAGACTTAGGTAAATGTGTCGTCTGTCTTCATGAATTAAGTTGAATCTGCAAGTAGGCCTAGATGCAGATTGGAGCAGAACAGACATTTCTAGGACAGGTGTCTGCAAGAGGAAAGATGCCAGAATGTTCTGTCAAATACTGAAAACAGCAGTATAAGCATGCTACTAAGAAATATGGAGGAGCGCCTGGGTGGTCAGTTGGTTAAGCATCGGACTTCCGCTCAGGTCATGATCTCGTGTTGGTGAGTTCGAGCCCCGCCCCCTCCCGGTAGGGCTCTGTGCTGGCAACTCAGAGCCTGGAGCCTCCTTGGGATTGTGTGTATCCCTCTCTCTCTGCCCCTCCCATGTTCATGCTCTCTTTCTCTCTAAAAAATAAAAAATAAACATTAAAAGAAAAAATTTTAAAGAAATATGGAGATACAGGGGCTCCTGGGTGGCTCAGTCAGTTGAGCGTCTGACTTCGGCTCAGGTCATGATCTCGCAGTGTGTGAGTTCGAGCCCCACGTCAGGCTCTGTGCTGACAGCTCAGAGTCTGGAGCCTGCTTCAGATTTTGTGTCTCCCTCTCTCTCTGTCCCTCCTCTGCTCATGCTCTCTCTCTCTCTCTCTCTCTCTCTCTGTCAAAAATAAACATTAAAAATTTTTTGAAAAAAAAGAAATATGGAGATACATTTTGGAAGAAACACTTAAAAGAATTGAAACTGGTTGCCTGTAAAGAGAGGAAGGGCAGAGGACAGCAGTTATTTGTCATAATCCTCAGAGAATTATCTTACATTTTATTTCTTTTATTTATTAATTGTTTTTAATTTTTTTAACGTTTATTTATCTTTGAGAGACAGAGACAAAGCACCAGTGGGGGAGGGGCAGAGACAGAGAGGGAGACAGAGGATCCCAAGTAGGCTCTGCACTGACAGCAGACAGCCCAATGCGGGGCTCCAACCCATGAACCATGAAATCATGACCTGAGCCAAAGTCGACTTCTTAACCGACTGAGCCATCCAAGTGCCCCTATTTATTTATTTTTTAATGTTTACTTATTTTTGAGGAAGAGAGAGATAGAGCATCAGGGGGAGGGGAAGAGAGAGAGAGATGCTGAATCTGAAGCTGGCTCCAGGCTCTGGGCTGTCAGCACAGAGCCCGACGCCTGGCTCCAACCCACAAACTGTGAGATCATGACCTGAGCCAGTCGTCTGCTTAACCAACTGAGCCACCCAGGCTCCTGATTGATTTATTTTTTTTAACCTTTGAATTTTTTTATACTTTTCTCTCTCTCAATCCCCATATCCAGTCAATCAATCAATCACATCACCAAGACAGCAGACGCTACCCCCTTAGCACCTTTGGAATTGAATCTTCAACCCCCCCCCCGCCAGTCTCAGTGCAGAGCCTTCTCACTTGGGGTCACTACTATCCCTCCCAATACCCAGCTCTCTGTGTAATCCTCCTCCAATCTGGAACCACACTTCTGCTCTGATTCCAGTCCTTTGAGAGTTCCCCAGAACTTTTAGGGTAAAGCTTGAACTTCCAAGTAAGATCAAACCATAAAGCTCTGAATGGTGTGACTACTACTGCCTGATTCTGACCTATTATCTCAAGCCTATCCATGTTTCAGTTACGACAATAATGAATGCCATAGAATTATGCATTTGGCATAACCAATGCTATTCCCTTTACTGGAATTCCTTCCACCTCCTATGTTTAACTCCTGTTTATTCTTCAAAGCAGAGTTCTGAACTTGATACATACTTGGAGGGGGTTGTTTCTGTTTCTGTAGCAGGAATATGTTTGTCCTGACATAATCTTACTCTTCTCTCTGACCACTCTTTTATTTCTTATTATTTTTAATTTACATTAAAAATGTAAAGTTAGTTAAGTTAGTTAACATATAGTGCAATAATGATTTCAAGAATAGAATTTAGTGATTCATCACTTACATATAACACCCAGTGCTCATCCCAACAAGTGTCCTCCTTAATGTCCCTTGCCCATTTAGACTCCACCCAAAACCCCTTCAGCAACCCTCAGTTTCTTCTCTGTATTTAAGAGTCTCTTATGGTTTGTCCCCCTCACTGTTTTTATATTATTTTTGCTTGCCTTCCCTTATATTCATCTGTTTCGTATCTTAAATTCCACTTGTGAGTGAAATCATATGATATTTATCTTTCTCTGACTTACTTCACGTAGCAAAATGCACTCTAGTTCCATCCACGTTGTTGCAAATGGCAAGATTTCATTCTTTTTAATCACCCAGTAATATTGTGCCAGTACCACACTGTCTTGATGATTACAGCTTTGTAACACAGCTTAAAGTCTGGAATTGTGATGCCTCCAGCTTTGTGTTCTTTTTCAGGATTGCTTTGGCTATTCAGGGTCTTTTCTGGTTCCATACAAATTTTAGGATTGTTTGTTCTAACTCTGTGAAGACTGTTGGTGTCATTTTGATAGGGATCACTATTTTACATTTTAAACAGAAAAGAGACATTACTTTAGTACAAATAAAAGTTAAATTTTAAAAAGAAAAGACTGTAGTAAATAAAAAAAAAAAAACCTACATTATTATCAATTGCGTATGTCATTCATGAGTACGGGCATTTGCTTGAGTGTGTGGGATTTATATTGTGCTCAGTGGGATCTCCTAGAAAGCTTACTAACAGGCTAGATTTTAGTGAGATGAACTGGGAGTAGTATTTGTTAAGAAGGGGATGGGTGAAATTATTACATCAGATCAGAGACAGAGCACAGTAATTTGAAAAAGCAGTTCTTTATGATTCATTTCTTTTTTAAAAAAATTTTTTTTAATGTTTATTTATTTTTGAGACAGAGAGAGACAGAGCATGAATGGGGTAGGGTCAGAGAGAGAGGAAGACACAGAATCCAAAGCAGGCTCCAGGCTCTGAGCTGTCAGCACAGAGCCCAACGCAGGGCTCAAACTCCCAACCGTGAGATCATGACCTGAGCCTAAGTCGGCCGCTTAACCGACTGAGCCACCCACGCGCCCCTATGATTAATTTCTTAAGAGTAAAAATTCTGATGTCCAACAGTAAGGGGTGAATGTTATAGATTATGGTATGTCCATAGGATAAAACACTTGGCTATCGTATAAAAATTTGCATTTTAGTAAAACATCTAATGACAAAGTCACATAGGTGGTTAAACTTAAAAGGCAAGACATAGGGGCTCTTGGCTGGCTCAATTTGTAGAGCATGAGACTCTTGATCTCAGAGTCGTGAGTTTGAGCCTATCCCGTATGGAGCCTTCTTTAAAAGGCAGAAGACAGATGCTTAATATAAAAAATACTATATTTAAAAAAACTATGTGTAGAAAAAAAACTGGAAAGAATCAATGGTAATTATTTTATATATGTTTCCTCCTCCTCCTCTTCCACCTAACCCCCAGTTTTCTACAATGTACTATTTTCCTAAAGTGATTCTCTAACAGAACTAAGTTTATGGAGATATCATCACCCTGTGCTGCTTTACCTCTAGGTTCCTTGACATTTTGAAGTCTTCTTGAGAATGTCATAGTCCTATCTAAGGCAGTCCCTATCATTAAGTGTATTTTGGCACTGGGCACCAGGAAGAGGGGATAGAAAGTATTAACTGCAAAATAGCTGTGCTTCTTGTGACTGAAAAAACATATAGTGAGACAAATGAGTTGAAATAAAAACCATGTAAAACTTTATTGCTTGTATATGTAGAGGTTAAATCTGCATCAAGTCTGCATTTTTTATCAGACTTCTAGACTGTGAACACTTAGAGGATGTACAGAGGCTGTGTCTTGTATTAGTACATTAAATCAAACAAGTATGTATGGAATGCCTACTACATTCCAGGTATTATACTGGGATGTTCTGGTGAATAATCGATACATTGCTTACCTCATGTAGCATGTAGAATAGAAGGGGGAAGAGGGATGTCTAGCTGGCTCAGTCAGTAGAGCATGTGCCTCTTTTTTTTTTTTTTTTAACGTTTATTTTTAGTTTTGAGAGACAGAGAGCACAGAGGGGGAGGGGCAGAGGGAGAAAAGGACACAGAATCTGAAGCAGGCTGCAGGTTCTGAGCTGTCAGCACAGAACTTGACGTGAGGCTTGAACTCACGAACCGTGAGATCATGACCTGAGCGGAAGTCAGACGCTTACCTGACTGAGCCACCTGGGCACCCCAAGCATGTGACTCTTGATCTTGGAGTTGTGAGTTTGAGCCCCACGTTGGCTATAGAGATTACTTAAAAATAAAATCTTAAAAGAAAAAAAGAAAGACGGGTAGGTAAATGATTAAGTAATCATAAAAAGCTTGATGAGTAAAATGATTAGGAAAGTACAGAGGAGACAGATCTGGTTGGGTGAACCTCTCAGGACATAATGTTTAAGGTTAAAAAATCTTACTATCTTGCCATAGAGGGTACTTATGCATACTTGTTTAACTGGTAAATAAAAAAGATCCTAGGGGCACCTGGGTGGCTCAGTCAGTTAAGCGTCCTGACTTCAGCTCAGGTCACGATCTCGCGGTCCGTGGGTTCGAGCCCCGCATCGGGCTCTGTGCTGACAGCTCAGAGCCTGGAGCCTGTTTCAGATTCTGTGTCTCCCTCTTTCTCTGACCCTCCCCTGTTCATGCTCTCTCTCTGTCTCAAAAATAAATAAATGTTAAAAAAAAAAATTAAAAAAAAAAAAGGTCCTATAAGTTGATTCTTGGGCTGATGCAGGGGTTCATTTACAATCTTTGATTAAGAGTGCAGTACACCAAGAGGTCCGGACTGAACTGCATATCCAGGCTCGTGTGTGAACAAACCTACACACCTCAGTGAACCAGGGACCCAACAGACTACTGATAACTGAGGGCCAAACTGAACTTTCACAGTAGCTCTCAAAGTATTGGGCTTGATAGGCCAAGAATGCATTCCTAGAAGTGGACTAGAGCCAGATCTGCTAGGGAGGTGGGGTACTAGGGAGTGTGGTTTATCCAACACTTACGTTTTTTTCCCCTTTAGCAGGAAGTCATTATGTGACTAACACATTGTCATCAGACTTCCTCTGATTTACCCTGAAGTGTATGTGAAAATGATGTGCATTGCCAAAAAATGTGGAATTAGGTTCCAGCCTCCAGCTATTATCTTAATCTATGAGAATGAAATGAAGGGGAAAAGTCGCCAACGCATCATGCCAATCCGAAACTTTTCAAAGTTTTCAGGTACCTCATGTTTTATCTTGCCTATCTTAAATCTCCTCTAAGTCACTTAATAAGAATGATTTGAGTCTCATAATGAAGTGACATGGTCTTCAGAGTTACACAGTCTTAGGTTCAAATCCTGACTATCAGGGTAGATGTGTGAACCCAGTTAAATTATTTGTTCTCAGTGAGCTTCAGTTTCCTGATCTGTAAGAGGAAATTGATAATCCCACCCATTCAGAATTGGATATGGGTTAAATGAGAAGCATTATTCAGTAATATTAACTCTTTTCTCTCCCTCCAAATGTGTTTTTTATGTGCAGTGTTGATATTAGTACCAGAACTAATATCTAAAACTATAATACTACCTTTTCATTTCAGATGTTTTCTCCAGTTGCAAATATTTAAAATCTCCTCAAAGTGATTGAGGAAATAAAAAATACATCCCTCCTCCCCCCCCTCCCCCACATATCCCAATATAAAGGAATAGTTCTGCAAAATAATTCATTCTGAAAAAGCCACTTCTCTTCTTGGCTGTAATAGCAGGTAATGCTTTCAGTAGTTTGTGGTACATCAGTAGTTTTTGGTGTATGTGTTATGTGTGGTATATAGTTTTGTTTCTTCCTCCTAGATTGCAGCAGAGCTGCTGAACAGTTAAAGAATAATCCACGACACAAGAATTACCTGGAACAAGTGTCCCTGAGGCAGCTAGAGAAGTTATTCAGTTTTTTACGAGGTTATTTGTGGGGGCAAAGTTTGGCAGAAACGATGGAACAAATTCAGCGGGAAACAACGATTGATCCTGAGGAAGACCTGAACAAACTAGATGACAAGGAACTTGCCAAAAGAAAGAGCATCATGGATGAACTTTTTGAGAAAAATCAGAAGAAGAAGGATGATCCAAATTTTGTTTATGACCTCGAGGTTGAGTTCCCACAGGATGAACAACTTCAGTCTTGTGGCTGGGACACAGAGTCAGCTGACGAGTTGTGATACCAGAAACTCAAAGAATTTATGGGGCTAGTAGAAGAACCATGTTTATACATTCTTTGTATAATTTTATAATACAATATTATACACTTATACAATTATACGAAGAATGTATAAACATGGCTCTAGAAAAATCTGTAAAGAGCACTAAACGTACATGTTGGGTCATGTTTGGATTGACCATGTTACTTTTCAAAACTGAGACTTTTAGATTATCTACTATGTAGATGCATGAGGAATATAGGAGAAACAGAATATAGAAATATGCCTTTAAGGAGCTTACAATCTAATTGGAAGATAAGTCAAAAACTTGTGAAAAGCTAATTAACAGAATTAGGCAGCAAACAGATTAGAGCCAAATGCTTGAGAAAGGTTAGAGGGCCAGAGCCTAGGTTACCATAGGGTAGAATAGTCAGGAAAGACTGCCCTTTAGTGGAGAGATGGGACTTTGCCTGCCCTTGAAATGGTAGTATTTGGATAGAAGTTTACATAGAATTCCAGATGAGAGAAACTGGAAGAAAGAAAAAGAAGAGGAGATTAATGATAAAGAGATAGGGATGAGAATATTTTATTTGAGGAGCAGAAAGCAAATTATAGTTTGCTAAGATTGGAGGGGATAAATGGTTAACAGGGGATTATTCCAGAGGCATTATGTCTTTATGTATAACCGTGGAGGAGAAGAGCACCCCTGCAGGACGCCGGCTGCCACACGTTGAGGTCTTCTGATGGATGGCTGGGGAATTCTGCCCCTCCAGGATCAGGAAATACATTCTAAAGACATTCTGAAAACCTGAAGCTCTTCCTGTAACTACAGAAGTTTGTTTGTAATATGGGAAATCTACCCATACTAAAATGAACAATAGGCATTGCCAGTTTAGGCTTATTTATGAGTTTGGATCTACAAAGAGAAGATCTTTGTTGAACTAGGTTATATGTGTACAGTTACATCTTTCTTCTTTTAGAATATTGTTTAACTGGCAGATATTCTATGTTTCCTGCAAGGAAATTAATATTAAATAAAACTAAAAAATTCACTCTTTCTACCTGTCTATCCCTACCCTCTTTACCATTAAAAACTCCATTAAAGGGATCATTCCTTTTTTTTTTTTAAGTTTATTTATTTTGAGAGGGAGTGTGCATGTGGGAGGAGCAGAGAGAGAGAGAGAGAGGGAGGGAGGGAGAGAACCCAAGCAGGCTCCACACTGTCAGTACAGAGCCTGATAGGGGGCTCGAACTCATGAACCATGAAATCATGACCTGAGCCGAAACCAAGAGTCAGACACTTAACCAACTGAGCCACCCAGATGCCCTTCAGGTAGCATTCTTAATGATATCACCAGGGAGTTAAGATGGTCATGTGATATCTGTATAATATTTGCCAAAGGTAGCAAGAGAATTTTCAGAATCGGAGATTCTTCTATGTCTACATAGTATTCCATTGTATAGATGTAGATGATCTATTTTAAAAGTTGACCTTAGGTTGTTTATCCTTTCACTATTAGAAATAATGCCACAGCAAATAACCTTGTACATTCTCTACTTTGTGCCTTTGTAAAACTACATGTAATGCCTAGAGAGGAAATGCTAGGTATGTCTACTCTAAATTTTTTTTCTATTCTAAATTTTAGTAGATATTGCTAAGTTGTCCTTCAAAGAAGTTTGCTCATTCATTCATTCATTCGGTGTGTGTACTTAATGAACACCTATTACATGCTGAGCCTGTACTATTCTAGAGTCTAGGTACACAGCAGTATGCACAACAAAGTCCTTGCCTTTACAAGGTTTACAGTCTAATGGGAGAGGAGCAATAATAAACACGTAGAATAATGTCATATATTAAGTGCCTGGAATTAAAAACAGGGTAAAAAGAGACTGATGGAGAGGTTGAGAGCCACTTTTTTTGACAATGATCAGAGAATGCTTCCCTGTAGAAGTGACATTTGAGTAAAGACCTGAAGGAGGTAAGGAAAAATTGATGTGCATTTCATGGGTAGTAGGGAAAGGTAGGTGCATAGACACCTAGGGCTGGAGTGTGCTTGGCTTACTTGAAGAGGAGCAAGGACACAATTGTGGCTAATTTGGATTGAACAAGAGAAAAATGGTAAGAGATGAGAGGTTGGAGTGTATTTTACCAATGCACAGTACTTACATGAAGGTCATCCCAACTTAAATTGTCAGCAGTACGTGAGAATATCTGCTCTCAACAGATAGTGTTATCAAACTCATTGATCTTTGCCAATTTTATAATTTAAAAATGGTGTCTCATAGCCTTACGGGTTTTTTTGTTTTTGTTTTGTAGCTTGGAGTTTTAATTTGCATTTCTTTTATTACGAGGGAGACTGAGCGTCTTCATACACTGGAGGGAGATTTTTTATGAAATAACATGTCATTTGCTCATTTTTCTACTGTGATGCTGGTCTTTTTACTGATTTGTAAAAAAAGTTCTTTATTAAGGAAAATAGTCCTTGGTTTGTGATATGAATTGTAGATATTTTCACCTTTGTCATTTGTTTTTTGACTTTGTTTATGCTATTTTTTCCAGGCAGATTTTTTCTAGTCAAATCAATCAATATTTTTCTCTGTGCTTCTGCATTTTTGTCTTATATACACGGGCATTTCTCACTCCCAGGTTTTTTGTTTTTGTTTTTTTTTTTTAATCCCATGATTTTTTCTACTCAGGAATTTATTTTGATATAAGACACAAGATGTGAATCCCAACTTTATTTCTTCCCAGATGCCCATCCAACTGTCCCAACACTACTATATTTTGAATTACCTATCTTTCCCCCAATGATTTAAAAATTTTTTTTTAAATCTTTATTTTTGAGAGAGAGAGAGTGTGTGAGCAGGGGAGGAACAGAGAGAGAGAGGGAGACACAGAATCCGAAGCAGGCTCCAGGCTCTGAGCTGTCAGCACAGAGTCTGACATGGGGCTTGAACTCACGAACTGTGAGCTCATGACCCAAGCTGAAGTTGGACGCCCAACCAACTGAGCCACCCAGGCACCCCAACCCCAGTGATTTGAAGTGCAAGTTCCCATATGTATCAAAACACTTCTCTTTTGATTATGTTACTGTCATCTGTAGCACACTTTCCCAATCCATGTTTTTTGGTGTTTATTGAGCACATCTCATATTCACCAAATTAAGAGCTATAGTAAGATGCAAAATGGGCCATAACTTTTGTCTTTGAGATACTAACATAGTTTAGCCAAAGCAACAAAACTAGCATATATGAGCTAGAGAGACCCTATCTAAAGCAGGAGGGGGTGGAGATCATGTGAGCTGAGCAGTTGTGGGGTTTTTTTCTTTATGTATCTTATCCAGAGTTAATTCTGTTGAGCTCTTAAATTTTTTTCTCATTATAAAATGAATATATAATCAACACCCATTATTTAAAAATATAGACAAATACCAGAGTGTAAAAGTAAAATGGGAAAATTCTCCCCTCAACTTCACTCAATTCCCACTCTGCAGAGAATCTGGCTTCCCTAGAGGGCTCCAGAGCCCATCTTCTGTGACCTTGTTTCACCAATATTCTTTCTCTCACTCTCTACCCCTGTCTTTCCCATTTTCAGCTTCATTCTCTGCTGGTTCATTCTCGGCAGTCTGTTAACATGCACAAGACCCTGCCATATTAAAACAAGAAAACGCATCACCTTGTCTTTATTTACCTAATACCATTTCTAACCAGATTATAGCTTAATCTAGTTAGATAAATTGAACCCTTCCCCCACCGCCACACCCTTTAGAGCAAATCTGGCTGTAGTCTAATTCTAGACTAGACTAGAGATGCATGCTTAGCCTATGAAACTCCATACTTTGAGAGCTGCCCTTATAGTTCATTTTGGCCCTGGGTTATTCTAAGAAGCTCTGGTTCATTCACAGGTGTAGGTTTGTTCACATGTGAGCCTGGAAATACAATTCAGTTTGGACCTCTTAATCTACCGTAGTTTTTTGTTGTTGTTGATTAATGTTTATTTATTTTAAGAAAGAGAGAGACAGAGCATGAGCAGGGGAGGGGCAGAGAGAGAGGGAAACACAGAATCTGAAGCAGGCTCCAGGCTCTGAGCTGTCAGCACAGAGCCTGGCTTGTGGCTCGATCCCACGAGCCATGAGATCATGACCCGAGCTGAAGTCAGATGCTCAACTGATTGAGCCACCCAGGTGCCCCTAGTGTACTGTAGTCTTAACCCAAAATTGCATATAGATCCCTGGGTCAGCACAAGAATTAAGCTGAAGGGTTTTTTCTATATACCAATTAAACAAGGAGTTATCAAGCACCCTGTATGTCAAGGTACTGTGAGTGGTCACCTTAAACCTCACCTTAAACCTCATGTCCTGAGAGTCTCACCAGAACTGTCTCCCTTGCACTTTTGCAATTATTTTACTCGTAAGTTTTTTTGTAATTATTTCATCACCTATAGAATATTTTGATAAAAGTAGTAGATGAAAATTGAAGAAAGGCCATTGGATTTGGTAGCTAGGTCTCTTAATATTCAAGAATGAATCTTGAGGGGTGCCTGGGTGGCTCAGTGGTTACCCTTCTGACTCTTGATCTCAGCTCAGCTCTTGATCTCAGGGTCATGAGTTCAAGCCCCACATTGGGCTCCATGCTGGCCGTGGAGCCCACTTACAAAAAGGCGGGGGGCGGCGGGGGGAGCACCTGGGTGGCTCAGTCAGTTAAGTGTCCGACTCTTGATTTCAGCTCAGGTCATGATCTCATGGTTGGTGAGATCAATCCTCACTGGTGCAGAGCCTGCTTAGGATTTTCTCTCTCTCCATCTCTCTGCCCTCCCCTTCTCTCTCTCTCTCTCTCTCTCTCTCTCTCTCTCTCTCAAAATAAATAAATAAAACTTAAAAGAATGAAACTTTAAGGGAGTGAATAGGATAGAAATTGCAGGATGTCATGAAGGAAACACAAGATCATAAACCTAAATGAAAAAGCTAAAACTACAGCTTTTAGAAGAAAACAAAGGAGAGAATCTTTATGACCTTGTTGTCTCACTTTAGGCTATTATAACAAAATACCATAAACCAGGTGGCTTCTAAACAACAGAAATTTATTTCTCATAGTTCTGGTGACTAGAAGTCCAAGATCAGGTGCCAGCCTGGTTTGTTTCTTGGTAAGAATCCTCCTCTGTGTTGTAAGCTATCCACTTCTTGTAGTGTCTTTTCATGGTGGAGAGCAGAGCATAGCTCTCTTGGGACTCATTTTAAGAGCGCTAATTCTGTTCATAAGGGCTCCACCCTTATGATTTCATCTAATTGTAATTACTTCCCAAAGGCCCTACCTTGTAACACCATCACTTTGGGGGTTGGGGCTTCAATATGTGAATTTTGGGAGAACATAAATATTTAGTGCATGACACTAGGTTCAGGCAAAGAGGTCTTATACTTGACACCAAAAGCCTGATTTATAAAAGGGAAAAATTGATACACTGGACTTCATCAACATTTTAAAATTTTGTATTCTAAAGACAATATTGAGAACATTTTCAACTATACTCAAAAAAAAATTGAGAACATGAAAAAAGAATCCACAAACTGAGAGAAAATATCTGCAGATCATAATCTGAAAAAGGACTTGTATCCAGCATATAAAAAGAACTCTTACAACTCAATAATAAAAGAAAGAACCCAATTTAAAAATGAACAAAAGACCTGCACAGACATTTTACCAAAGAAGATATGTATATGATTAATAAGCACTTGAAATGATGTTCAACATCATCAACCATCAAAGAAATGAAAATTAAAACTAATGAGATACTACTTCATACCCACAGAATGTCTATAATCAAAAAAGACAAATAATTACAGGCATTAGTAAGGATACAGAAAAACTAGAACATTGTTGGCAGGAATGTAAAATGGTACAGCCATTTTGGAAAACAGTTTGGCAGTTTCTTAAAAAGCTACACAAAAACTTACTATACTACTCAGAAGTTCCACCCCTGGTATCTACGTAAGAGAAATAAAGACATATGTCTACCCAAAGATTGTTCTCGAATGTTCAGAACAGCCAAAAAAGGGAAACACTCCAAATATCCATCACTTGGCAAGTGGAGAAACAAAAATGTAATATCTACACAATAGAATATTGTCCAGCAATAAAACATTATGCTAAATGAAAGAAGCCAGACACAAAAGACTACATATCATATGATCCATTTACATGAAATAGCTAAGAAGGCTATCTATAGAGACAGAAAGCAGATTAGTGGCTGCGTGGGGATAGAGCTGAGGAATGGGAACTGATGGCACGTGGGTCAGTGGATGGATCATAGGAGTGATGGAAACACTCTAAAACTGGATTTTGTGATGTTTGCACAATTCTAAAAATTCACTAAAAATAATTGATTTGTGCTCTTTTTTTTTTAATTTTTTTTTTAACGTTTATTTATTTTTGAGACAGAGAGAGACAGAGCATGAACGGAGGAGGGTCAGAGAGAGAGAGGGAGACACAGAATCTGAAACAGGCTCCAGGCTCCGAGCTGTCAGCACAGAGCCCGACGCAGGGCTTGAACTCACCAACCGCGAGATCATGACCTGAGGCAAAGTCGGGCACTTAACCGACTGAGCCACCCAGGCGCCCCAGATTTGTGCTCTTAAAAACAGGTGAATTTTATGGTGTATATATATTTAGGTATGTAAGTTTTACCTCAATAAAGCTCTTAAAAAATAGGAACTAGAGTAGAATCAATGTCAACAGATCATTTGTTCTAAGAATGAGTAAGAGAGTTAAAGATGTGTGTAGGGACACCCAGGTAGCTCAGTCAGTTAAGCATCTGATTCTTGATTTCAGCTCGGGTCATGATTTCAGTTTGTGAGTTCAAGCCCTGCGTGGGGCTGTGCGCTGATAATGTGGAGGCTGATTCTTGATTTCAGCTCGGGTCATGATTTCACAGTTTGTGAGTTCAAGCCCTGCGTGGGGCTGTGCGCTGATAATGTGGAGGCTGATTCTTGATTTCAGCTCGGGTCATGATTTCACAGTTTGTGAGTTCAAGCCCTGCGTGGGGCTGTGCACTGATAATGTGGAGCCTGCTTGGGACTCTGTCTGTCTCCCTCTCTCTCTGCCTGTTCTCAGTCTCTCTCAAAATAAATAAATAAACTTAAAAAAAAAGAGAGAGAGACAAAAGATCTGAAGTCCAGAAGACTGATACAGAGCAGACTACGGTTTATGATTTTGGTCTTCTCTTTAATGAACCTGGCAGAAACTGAGGACTGATGGGGGGTGGGAGGGAAGGGAAGGTGGGTGATGGGTATTGAAGAGGGCATCTTTTGGGATGAGCACTGGGTGTTGTATGGAAACCAATTTGACAATAAATTTCATATATTTAAAAAAAAAATGAACCTGGCAGAGCCATCCGATTATAGTGAGGAGGAGCTAGAGGAGAGATTGAGGAGATGGGGTGAAAATGAGCAGAAGAACTTTTGTTCATATGGAAGGGTAATGTTGGTTGTGTTCAACATAGAGAAAGTAGAATGTGGAGGTTGAACAAAAATCTGCGATCTAGGAGTTACAAAATGATGTTCCCCATCCTCACTTCCTCTCTTCTAAAAACAAACAAAATTACTTCTGGTGGTCAAATTTACAAAAGTGTTTTTATTTTTATTTATTTTTTTAAGTAGGCTTCATGCCCAGCGCACAGCCCAATGCGGGGCTTGAACTCAGAACGCTGAGGTTATGACCTGAGCTGAGATCAAGAGTCGGATGCTTAACCGACTGAGCTACCCACGTGCACCATGAGCGTGTTGATGGCTAAATTGACAATCAATCTTCAAGCTCAAAAACTTTAGCTTTTATGGCCATAAAGTCCTTCTGTCAGTGGTTCACCATTTCGCACTATAGCAGATATTGTGGATTACCTACCCATTATCCCTTTCCCCTTCTTCATTGCCTGTGGAGGCCCAATATTATTTGTTCAGGTATAATTCCTCCCACATAAGTCACAGATCCAGAAGCAAATTTTGATTGGTCTCAATAAATCCCAGTGGTCCCATTTCTTTGTCTGTGATTGGTTTAGAGATGGGCATGTTACTCAGTAATAGCAATAACATGTGTAGAGGATCCAGAGGACTTGGAAAAAGGTGTTCTCTGTTGGAGAAAAGAAAAGTCCTCTCTTTCCCTGGACATGATTATATCTGGATGTGACAGCTGGAAATACTGCAGTCCTTTTGTGGCCAGCCTGAGGATAACACTAGCCATTTAATGAGAGCAAAACAAAGGGAATCACAGAAAGATGGGGGCCAGAGCCCTGGCATACTACACCTGGAGCCTGCCCTACCTTTGGACATTTTATTATATGAAATGATAATTTTTTTAAGTCAATTTAAATTGGGGCACCTGGGTGACTCAGTCGATTAAGCGTCCAACTCTTGATTTCAGCTCAGGTCATGATCTCATGGTTTGTGAGTTTGAGCCCCGCATCAGGCTCTGTGCTGAGAGTACAGAGCTTGCTTGGGATTTTCTCTCCCCTTGTCCCTCTGCCCCTCCTCTGCTCACGTGCTCTCTCTCTCTCTCTCTCTCTCAATCTAAGTAAATAAACTTAAAAAAATAAAGTCAATTTAAATTGATTTTTTCTGGTTTTGCAGTAAAAAAAAAAACTCCCATTAACAAGGAACAAGGCTTTTTCATTTCTGGACCCAATATGGACCACCTGTGCTTCAAGGATAGGCCCAGAGATCTCTGGGAAGAGATTGCTACAACAGACAGCAAAGCATAAAGGATTGACTATGGCCAGGAACCTGGCAAAGGGAACACAAAGCATGGACCTTGGAATCTAAGGCTGGATGAAATCCTGTGGAGGCAGAAGGAAACTGAGTCAAATGGAAAGGAGCTGAGCAATGAAAAGTACTACAATGGGTGGCATCAGAGGGCAGGTTTGGCAAGTAGTGACAGGTGAGCTTGGGAGAAAACAGAGCAATGGGGTCAGAGAAGTGAAGTACTGAGTTAAGAGATCTCAGAAGTTTAGCAAGTGCTGGCAGTGATGAGATCCAGCATTTGAACTTTCCAGACCAAAACAGGTAGAGAAGGAAGTCCATAAAATCAAAAGAGTTATGGACTTGTGTGAAATTACAGAGTTGGAGGGGCCATAGCTCACATGTTGAAAGGTCCTGGGAAGACTGATGAGGGGCAGAGGGCAGAAGAAAATTAGGCAGATCCTAAAATCATTGGTTAGGTATAAAATGCTTACTATGGTTCAGGGCAACAACATCAATAATTTAAAGAAGAAAATGTAAAAGGACAGAGTGAATAGTAGATGTATAGAAAGAGGGAGAGAAAAAGTACAGAGGAAAAAGGTGATAAAAGATTAGGTGTTGTTTTTGTTTTTGTTGTTGTTGTTGTTGTTGTTTTAAGCCAGAAAGTTCTTATGCTTGTTCCACTGGAAGCAAACAAACAAAAAATTGACAGTGCATGTTCAACACAGGCAGGATATTCTTTGAATGAATGCTCCTTGTTCCTAACCTAAATATGGACACCCTAATGTATGATTATGGGTGCAGGAGCCTTTGTGAGTTTCTGGTAAGAACTCTTAGGTTATCAAGTTCCATTAGGGCTGCCTTCTTGACCTTAACCATATGCTTTGATACTTAAAAGGAAATTTTAACCAGAGTCAAGCATCTGTCATCACACTGTTGAATATTTGTTAATCCCATTGTCCTTCTTCCCTGTTATTAAATACTGAATACTACATAATTTTCACATTTTTGATTTAATGCATTCTCCACTGACAAGAAGCTCGAAGGTATTCATTATTTCTGATCATGAACTACAAAATAGAATGGATACATTAAAATCTATTGTAATCCTCAAAGTTCATTTTACCCAAAACTTTTCATCTCTTCCCTCACTTGATCTCTGCCACTCAACAACAAACACTCTCTCCCTAAAATGAGTTATCAACTTACAACAAGAGAAGTTTGGAGAGATTTATGTTTTCTCCTTCTCATATCCACTATTTACTATATGAGAAGTCCTAGCACACTCCAAAACAGGGAAAAGACAAACAGGAGAAATATATAAGAACTTTATATAAAAAATGTAAAATTTATATTAAAAATACACACATATATATATGAAAAATATAAAAACTTGCATTAAAAATTATCTAAAACTTACAAATAAGGGAAAGGACAGGGCCACTCATCTTTTTCGATATACTGCCAGCCTTGTTTAAAAGCTTTCCCAAAGATTCTTAATTTTCTAAGATAATGTATTTGTGTTTGACTTGGCTGTTTACTGTTTGATTAAAGCCCAGATATGGTACACTTACATGTTAATTAAAAATTTCTGGGGTGCCTGGGTGGCTCAGTCAGTTGAACATCTGACTCTTGATTTCAGCTCAGGTCATGATCCCAGGGTCTTGTCCTTGAATCTAGCATCCGGCTCTGAGTTGATCATGGAGCCTGCTTGGGTTTCTCCCTCTCTCTCTCTCTCTCTCTCTCTCTCTCCATCTGCCCCTCTCTCCTGCTTGTGCTCTCTCTCTAAAATTAAATTAAAAAATAAAAATGAAAAATGAAAAAATTCCATCCAGTAGAGAAAGTAATCAATAGGTTTATTTGCCTATAGGATGTTAACCTAGCAATCTTATTCTAACATTAATTTGTAGAAGCCTATAAATTCTTAGTTCTTCAAAATACTTTTTGAATTAATTTACCATCTTATTGGTCCCCTTCATCAATAAGTTAATAAATCTTAGACATGTGTTTATTTCATTTTATTTTATTTAACAAATTTTTAAAAATGTTTATTTTTGAGAAAGAGAGAGACCGAGCCAAGCAGGGGAGGGGCAGAAAGAGAGGGAGACACAGAATCCCAAGCAGGCTCCAGGCTCTGAGCTGTTAGCACAGAGCCTGACACGGGGCTCAAACTCACATGCTGTGAGATCATGACCTGAGCTGAAGTCGGACACTTAACTGACTGAGCCACCCAGGCACCCCAACATGTGTTCATTTTACATTGCTATGAGGATTATGTTTTTAATTTTTTTAATATTTATTTATGTATTTATTTATAATTTTTTTTAATTTTTAGGTAATATCTACACCCAATGTGGGGCTCAAACTCACAACCCCAAGACTGAGATGTGCATGCTCCGCTGACAGCCAGCCATGCACCTCCATTAAAAAAAATTTTTTTAATGTTTTTTAACATTTATTCATTTTTTGAGAGACAGAGAGTGAGCGGGGAGGGGCAGAGAGTGAGGGAGATGCAGAACCTGAAGCAGGCTCTAGGCTCTGAGCTGTCAGCACAGAGCCTGACGCGGGGCTTGAGCTCACGAACTGCAAGATCATGACCTGAGCTGAAGTCGGCCACTTAACCAACTGCACCCCCTTTTTAAAAATTTGTTTAATCATACTTTGACACCTGGTAGCCCATGTGATAAGAAGATTAACATCTTTGTAGTCTTTGGGGGACAAACTTTTGGTATCATGGGCTGACATATTTTAAACTTTCAACTTTTGACATTTCCACCTATGAGAGGAGCTGGGAATAGGAAACAGGCAAAAGATGAAGAGGCCAAACTGAGAAGTCAAACAAATAAAGGACAACTGCCATATGAAGTGTCACCCCACTTTGTGTCCCAGCTGGCCCTAGCAAGCAAGCTGTGTCACTGTCTTCCTGACTCGACCTCTGGGTAGGCCTACCCGAGCACTGCCAAGTTAACCTGTCGGACTCCAGAATAAGACTGCTGGGGGAAGCAATCTGGTTGGAAAGGTTGGGAAAAGGGTAGTAGACAGGAGAATTGTCTTGAACATATATAGCAAGTGCATTGTGCATCTTAAAGTCCCTCCCAGGCCACTCTTTGGCTCTGCCATTACCCACAGCCATACTTCCATCTTAAGGGAACTAGAATATTCAACTATTGCTGCTAAAATTAAAAACAAAAAAACCCACTACCATTAGAGGGCAGTGTGTGTGTGTGTGTGTGTGTGTGTGTGTGTGTGTGTTACCTATCAAAAGGCAGCTTGGCTTAGCACTGGAAGGATGTCAGTAATGTTTTCTTAAAATTTAAGCACTTTGCCTACACCCACATGTAGAGTGAATGCTGGGGTGAAACTTGCTCAGCCTTTACATTGTTTTTAAATAATCTTTTTTATTTTTTTTTTTAGTTTATTAATTTATTTTGAGAAAAAGAGAAAGAGAGAGACAGAGAGAGAGAGAATCCCAGGCAGGCTCTGCATTGTCAGTGCATAGCCCGATGCGGGGCTCGAACTCACAAACCATGAGATCATGACCTGAGCCAAAATCAAGAGTAGACACTTAACCAACTGAGACACCCAGGTGCCCCAAATAATCTTTTTTTAAGTGGTAGGATTTCTATGTCATACTTAGATTCTAGGTAATAGTGATATAGAGGAGAACAAGGCAGATAGAACCCTGCATTCATTGAGCTCACATTTCAGTGGGGAGAAATAATAAGAAACATATCTTAAGACCATAAATGCTGTAAAAAAAAAAAATTTAAAAAGACCATAAATGCTGTGCAAGTAAATTAAAGTAGGGCTGTATGGGGTTGATCCTTCCCTTAACCATCATTCACTGTTACAGAGTGTAGAAAGGAAAACAAGGAGGAAAAAATTCTGTCAGCCTGATGAAGCCATGAATACAATTTCCAAGATCACGTCACATTTTATAGCATTATATGCCCAATAGACTTTGTTTTTAAAATCCAACTTTGGGGGCACCTGGGTGGCTCAGTCAGTTGAGTGTCTGACTTCGGCTCAGGTCATGGTCTCACAGTCCGTGGGTTCGAGCCCCGTGTCTGGCTCTGTGCTGACTGCTCAGAGCCTGGAGCCTGCTTCAGATTGTGTCTCCTTCTCTCTCTGCCCCTCCCCCCCTCATGCTTTGTCTCTCTCCCCCTGTCAAAAATAAATAAACATTAAAAAAAATTTTTTTTAAATCCAATTTTTTCTTTTCCTAGTTGTTTCTAATTTTTGTCCATTCCTATGTGCAACTTCATCTTCTTCAAAAAGCTATTGAGATGTCACCCTAAGGAAAAGGAGCCAGGAGTTCGTTTTTCTGCCCTCCCTCTCTGTGGCCAAAACTTTTCAACCACGGCTGAACCCAAGCCTCCTTTTGTGGGGAGGCTGACATGGTGTGTGGGCAAGTTGGAGCACCTGTGTGCCTAGTTGTCTCTCAGACTGATGACGGGTGAGAAAGACCCGTCAGAGAATAGAATACTTTCATCTTTGTCCCTTCCCCTCCATTTCCTCATTTGTAAAATGAGATGTTAATTCCTGTTTTTCACTGGACGAGTGTGAGGATTAAATAAGATAGTGTGTGCATAGTACAGAATATAGCAAGGAGTAAGAATTCAATAAATGGAAGTTTAAAAAAATATCTCTTGCCCTCATGCACTGCTCGTGGGAATGTAAACTGGTGCAGCCACTATGGAAAACGGTGTGGAGTTTCCTCAAAAAATTAAAAATAGGAATACCGTATGGTCCAGTAATTCCACTACCAGGTATTTACCCAAAGAAAACAAAAACATTAATTTGAAAAGATACATGCACCCCTCTGTTAATTGCAGCATTGTTTACAATAGCCAAGATATGGAAGCAACCCAAGTGTCCACCAATAGATGAATGGACAAAGAAGATGTGGAATATTAGCCATGATATACAATGGAGTATTAGCTATAAAAAAGAATGATCTTGCCATTTGCGACAGCATGGATAGACCTAGAGGGTATTATGCTAAGTGAAATAAGTAAGACAGACAAAAACAAATATCATATGATTTCACTTATATGTGGAATCTAAGAAACAAAAGGAACAAACAAAAAATAAACTAAAAGCAGAAACAGACGCATAAATACAGAAGACAAACTGACGGTTGCCAGAGCTGAGGGGTGTGGAGAGTTGGGCAAAATGAGTGAAGGGGAGTGAGAGACGCAGGCTTCCAGTTAATGGAATGAATAAGTCACAGGAAGAAAAGGTACAGCCTAGGGAATAGAGTCAACGCTATTGTAATAGCGGATGTGGTGACAGATGACAGCCACACTTGTGGTGAGCACAGCATAACATACGAACGTGTCATATCTATGTTGTACACCTGAAACTAATGTAACTTTGTGTGTCAACTATACCTCAATTAAAAAAAATTTTTTTAACTGAAAAAAAAAAAAAGGCTCTTGCTTCTACCGCTGCTCTCCTAAGCTGTGGATACATGTGGGTGGTCTTCCAGATGTACAGAAGTGACACTAAAATTCAAGGCAACTGAGGCTGGGCAGTAATAACTCACTGAGCAACAGAATCATGATTTTATAATATTTTGAGTGACTGGACTAATACCAGTAGGATGAAATATTATGGAGATCAAAGTAGAGCCCAGAGCTTACATTAAGAAAAATAAACTGCAGGAGCACAGGCTGGGATGGAATTCACTTAACAGCAATTAACATGAAACAGAGGGGGGTTAATTGACAGTGGATTCAGTCTGAACAGACTGCAGCGGGCGCCAAGGCAGCTAATGTAATCCCATGCGGCACTAATTGAGGTTCAATGTCCAGATCAAGGAAAGGAATGGACTGTTGTATGCCGTCTGGCCAAATCCTGTCTGGAGCCACGTTCTCTTTCAGGAGCCTCATTTTATTTTATTTTTACTTTTTTAATGTTTATTAATTTTTGAGAGAGAGACAGAGAGACAGAGTGTGAGTGGGGAAGGGGCAGAGAGAGAGAGAGACACAGAATCTGAAGCAGGCTCTCCAGGGTCTGAGCACAGAAGCCGATCTCACCAACTGTGAGATCATGACTTGAACCAAAGTACAGACTGAGCCACCCAGGTGCCCCCAGGAGCCTCATTTTATTTTTTTTTTAATTTTTTTTAACGTTTTATTTATTTTTGAGACAGGGAGAGACAGAGCATAAACAGGGGAGGGTCAGAGAGAGGGAGACACGGCATGTGAAGCAGGCTCCAGGCTCTGAGCTGTCAGCACAGAGCCCGACGCGGGGCTCGAACTCACGGACCGCGAGATCGTGACCTGAGCCCAAGTCGGACGCTTAACCGACTGAGCCACCCAGGCGCCCCCAGGAGCCTCATTTTAAAAGGGACATTGACAAACTGGACCATGTCACATGAGAATCTATGGGGAGACGTGATGGGGTTTTTGCCTACAAAAGAGAAGATTGTTTTTAATGTAGTTTATTTATTTATTTATTTTAATGTTTATTTTTGAGAGAGAGAGAGAGAGAATGAGCAGGGGAGGGGTAGAGAGAAAAGGAGGGAGACACAGAACCGGAAGCAGGGCTGCAGGCTTTGAGCTGTTAGCATTGAGCCTGATGCGGGGCTCAAACTCAAGAGCCATGAGATCATGACCTGAGCCCAAGGTGGAGGCTTAACCTCCTGAGCCACCCAGGCGCCCCTTAATGCATATTATTTAAAGAATTTTTGTACAGAAAAATGTAGCAGTGTTTCCAGAGGGAAAATCTAGGCACTGTGGTGCAAGTTTAAGAAGCAAGTCTCACCTTAATGAAAGGAAGAATTTTCTGAGGATCAAAACTTCCAGCAATAGGAAGGATGACTTTGTTAAGTAACGATCTAGCTGTCCCTAAAAGTAGTCTAAGGACACTGGTTGGGAGGTTAACTGGATAAGTTGTTTTCATGTTGCTTTTTTTAAGTTTATTTATTTATTTTGAGAGAGAGTGAGAGAGAGTGTACACGTGCAGAAGCATGAGTGGAGGAGGGGCAGAGAGAAAGAGAGAGGATCTCAAGCAGGCTCCGCACTGCCAGCTCAGAGCCCAATGTGGGGCTCCACCTCATGAATTATGACCGAAAATCAAGAGTCAGAGGACGCTCAACCGACTGAGGTATGCAGGTGCCAAAGAAGGTCTTCCTGCTGAAGAAATTCAGAGAAGGGAAGGATTAGTGTAGTCTGCAGAAACTGGGAAATGTTCAAAAAAGGGGTCCGATTTCAGTTCATCCTCAGAGGGAGATTTGTCTGTTTAGAATGGAAAGGAAGGAGCCTTTCCGACAAGAAACCAATAGCCAATGACCCCTGAAAACAGGAACATGTGTTGGGATGACACTAAGGAAACAGGCTCACCCTGGCACACACATCTCTTCTACAAAGACATCCTGTCTATGGCCAGGACTGTTATCACTTACTAAGTGCAGCCAACTGCACTGGAGGTGAAGTGACGTTGACTTTGTTATCAGGCCGCTAAGCTGTTCAGCAGCCCCCACCCCGGGGCAGGGCTGCTGTGTGGCCCAGGCATCACCACTAAGGGAATGAGGGTGTTTACTCCTAAAGCCCGGGATAGATGATTCCACTTCTCCTTTCGGTGGAAAAGCCCCCACCCCTGCAGGGTGTGGCAAGAGCTGACCTGAGGAAGAAGTTTTGCTCAATAGGAAATGAGCTACTATGGTGAAATGAGGAAGGCCTCGTGGGCTTCGGCTGGATGTTTTTGAATTACAAAAAGTAAAGAATATATGAAAAGTGAACCTGAGAGTGGAAAAGTGGAAACACCATAAGCACCCCTCAAAAAGACATTGGTTATTCAAGTCCCTGTGCAGGCACCGAAAAATCATAACATAGCATCACGTAACATAACACTAGTTAAATAAATTTAGAGTCCATGCTGTGGCATGGTGTGAAGCACATAGGAAAAAGGAGGTCGAGTTGGACATAGTTACCTGGAAAAATCTCCTGGTTATACAGTGAAATGAGAAAAACAAGTTGCCAAAGTGAGTGTATTATAATCCCATGATTTGAAAAAATGTATCAGTAAAAACTCTTGAGAGAAGATCATAAGGTAACTGTTAACAGTTTCCTGTAAAGGGGAGCGACGTTAACACCGGAGGTGGGGAGCTTGAAAGCCTAAGTGCGATTTTTAATTTTTGAAATTGAATTTCTGAATAGTTTGAATTATTTTACATGTACTTAGAATAAATACTAGCGAATGCTTACGAAGGGTCAGAAACTATTTTAGACCTATTGATTTCTGTAATCTTCCCAATAAATCTATGGAGGTAGGTATTATCAATTTCCTCCATTTTACTGATAAGTAAACTGAGACACAAATTTATGGGGGTTTTTAATGTTTATTTTATTTATTTTGACAGAGAGAGAGCAGGGCAGGGGCAGAGAGAGAGAATTCCAAACAGGCTGGGCACTGTCAGTGCAGAGCCTAACGTGGGGCTTGATCCCACAAACTGTCAGATCATGACCTGAGCCAAAATTAAGAGTCAGGTGCCCAACCAACTGAGCCACCAGGTGCCCCTGAGACACAGCATTTAAATGACCTACCCAATGTCTTAGTCAGTTAAGCGTTCGACTTCAGTTCAGGTCATGATCTCACGGTTTGTGAGTCAAGCCCTGCATCGGGCTCTCTGCCGGCTCCCTCTCTCTCTGCACCTCTACCCCCCGAAAATAAAAGTAAAACACTGACAAGTGTTAAAAAATAAAATAAAAAATAAATGGCCTACCCAAGGCCACACAGGTAATAAATGGAAGAGCTGGGATATGAACTGAGGTCACCTGGCTCCAGAATTTGTGCACTAAGCCCTCTTACCAGGACATCTCTCAGTGGACCATGTTAACTGTATGTGTAATAATATCCTAACTAAAAAACAAACTATATGCATAGAAAAAAATGGAATTTAGGTTCTCTAAAGCTGTCCTTTTAAAATACTGATCCAAAGGTTCGCTCTGAATTCCAGCTTAGATAGGATAATTCAGGCATAAAATAAGTGATTTCAGAGCACAGGAAAACCTTGTTTCTCTTCCTTACCACAAACTGTTGATTAACATTTCTTGGACAAGGGCTAAATGTTTTTACTGCTCAAATAAAGATAAGGTTTAATATCCAAATATTTCTGGACAAGATGTAACTACTTCAGATTTAATTGTATAAATCTCTGATTTAATACTATTTAGGTATGGATGGCAATTATGTACAAAGAGCAGCCTGTGTGAGGGGTAGGGGGAAGACAGGCAGGAAGGAAAATCTGAGAATATCATAAAATTGATATGGGGAGGCTGGAGGTAGCAGGTTATCACATACTAGCTATTAATGCCGCTGCTTTACAGTGATAAGAGCCTTGCCTTTTATAAGTACTTGCCCACGTATTTTACACATTTGATCTTTACAACTTCTTATGAGCTAGAGAAAAAAAGATATACCCATTTTACAGATAAGGAAATCAAGTCTTCAGGAGGTTATGGTTTGGCAAATCATCAAGTTGGAGCTGGAGGCCAAAATTCTCAATTCTCCTTCCAGGACTCTTGAATCACACCCAGATACCTCAGCCACATCACAATCTTATCCAGGGCGAGGCCTGAATCAGCACTGGTGGAAGAAAGTCTAGCCAATAAAAGCTCTAGATGTTCAGGGTAGCAATGAGGTCCTGACCAAGATGGGATATCCAGGTGAGATGACAGGAGTACTGGTCAACCAGAAGGCCAGAGTGCCAAGGTCTTTGCTCCCACCCCTTCCAGCACCCTACCCCCATTTCTGAGACCTTCCTCCTACTCCTTTCCCTTCTGTCTTTGCATCCCCTCTTACTCCAAACTCACATTCACAGTCATGTAAAGCAGGAAAATACATATTTAAAAAAGTTTTTTAACGTTTATTTATTTTTGAGACAGAGAGAGACAGAGCATGAACAGGGGAGGGGCAGAGAGAGAGGGAGACACAGAATCCGAAGCAGGCTCCAGGCTCTGAGCCATCAGCCCAGAGCCCGACACGGGGCTCGAACTCACGGACCGTGAGATCGTGACCTGAGCTGAAGTCGGACGCTTAACCGACTGAGCCACCCAGGTGCCCCGACATATTTTTAAAAAGAAATTTGCGGGGCACCTGGGTGGCTCAGTGGTTAAGCATCCAATTCTTGATTTCAGCCCAGGTCACGATCTCGCAGTTTTTGAGTTTGAGCCCAGAGTCAGGCTCTGCACTGACAGTGTGGAGCCTGCTTGGGATTCTCTCTCTTTCTCTCTCTCTCTGCCCTTCCCCTGCTAGTGCTGTCTCTCTCTCTCTCTTTCAAAATAAATAAATACACTTAAAAAAAAAAAGAAGAAATATGTTAAAAAAAAATAAATAAATAAAAAGAAATATGCTCTACCATTGGGGTCAGATTTATAATCCCATTCCCTTAAGTACAATAAAAGCCCTGATAATTCGGGGCGCTTGGGTGGCTCAGTCAGTTAAGCGTCTGACTCTTGATTTCGGCTCAGGTCATGATCTCATCGTTCTTGAGATGGAGCCCTGTGTCAAGCCCCACGTTGAGCCCTGTTTTGAGCCCTGTGTAGGGCTCCTCGCTGACAGTGCGAAGCCTGCTTGGGATTCTCTCTCTCTGCCCCTCCCCCACTCATTCTCTCATGCTCTCTCTCAAAATAAATAAACATTAAAAAAAAAAAAAAAAAGCCTTGGTAATTTTTTGAACTTCTTTTCACTTTGTCACCAAAGTAGGATGGGTGAAGTTCCATAACTCAATTGTTTCACTTCTTAATTAAATTCAATTCATCAATTTATTGATTCATTAAATCTTGAATTTTTTTCATATTCTCTCTACCTGCTAGGGCCACAACCATTTTACATATTTAAATGATCTCCAGGTGGATTCTGTATATCTCCCATGGTTTTGTTTAATTCTGTGGTCACACCTCCTAAAAAGGCCATGCTAATGGCACAAAGACATGGCTGTGCTTCACAAATCCATGTGATCTGAAGGAGAAGCAAATATACAAATGAAAACAAATATACCACAATTCCTCTGGGCTAATTGGATGACTCCGGAAATTTCCTGCAGTGTGCGTTTGGACTACCAGTATTAGGAGGGAAACAGCACTAAGGAGCAAGAAAATTAACAATCAAAAAGCTAGTGTGCACTACAAGGAAGACATCTCATGATTTTTGTTTTTGCGTTTTATTTGTGCCCTTACCACAAGCCACATAGTTTTAAAAATCACCACCAGGGGGCAGGAGTGTGCCAATATCAGACGTTTGACTCTGCTGGGTTTGGATTTACTTTCAGAGAATTTCCTCCCGGAAGGATTTCTGTTTGGATTATCCAGA
Source organism: Panthera uncia (assembly GCF_023721935.1). NCBI lineage: Eukaryota > Metazoa > Chordata > Mammalia > Carnivora > Felidae > Panthera > Panthera uncia. Next base: position 70,799,732 of record NC_064810.1, on the reverse strand, counting down.
TTAAGGAACTAAGGCAGAGCAAAGTAAATAGTAGGCAACCTAGCATCGTGTGAGTGGCAGAGGTAGGATTTGAACACTAGTTTCAGTAATTCATTCAGGAGGCTCTTTTAGAATTCACTTGAGTTTGTAGCTATGTTTTCTACATTTTTTCCCCAGTGTTTACAACCCCTTTTTATTAAAGGCAGTAAATTAAGAAAACTTTAAACAATGTTTCTATACCTGCTTCTTGTGTCCTGTTTTCTCTCACTTATTCCTAATTTTTGTCATTCATAATTCTTTCATCCCTGTGCCCAATGTCGGAGAGTGCCTTGTTCTCTTCCACTAAACTTGCCTTTCTGTTCTCAGTTAAGAAATCCTTTCTGTTCTGTTGTCTATGATTTACTTTAGAGACTTCAGCAGAATGGTATAAATGTGTGGATTAGAACTGAACTACATGCTAGGAATGGCTGGATGTCCTGTACAAGAACACATACCCTGGTGGGGGTGGTGAGCAAAGCCTGTCATCAAAGGCTTCCAATAGTTCTGTGTCCAGACCACACCAGAGGTTTTGTCAACTAGCATAATGGATGTTAGAAACATTTCACTGCTGGGGCACCTAGGTGGCTCAGTCGGTTATGTGTCCGACTCTTAATCTCAGCTCAGGTCTTGACCTCAGGGTCGTGGGTTCAAGCCCCACGCTGGGCTCCATGCTGGGTGTGAAGCCTACTTAAAAAAAAAAAAAATAGAAAGAAATGTTTCACTGCTGAAATTAGTCGTGTCCCAAGTAGATGTGGGTTCTCTGGAAATACTGAAGAGCGTCTCTGTCATTGCAAGCTCAGGGTCACAGGCTGGTGGCCCAGACTCCATAGAATGGCACTCTGGGCTTGTCTGCTAAGTGGTCCTGTGATCCAGCTGCTGATTCAGAAGAGTTCTGGCCCTTTGAGTTTGACAAGATGGTAGCTGAATCCTCACAGGAGAGTAATATTTGACATGTTTCAAGTGAAATGGGGTACTTAAAGGAACAGCTCCGCGGCTTCATCAAGTCCATGAAACAAATTTTAAGACTGCTTTTATACCTGCTTGATAATGAACATTATGTGTGTGTGGCCAATTGTGGGTTGAGACTTGTTTTCATTGTAGGAACCTCATCTCTTATCTACCAAAGCGACCCTAATAATGATAAACAGCCCAATTGCCTTAGGTTGGTTCACAATATTCTTGTTTACACCCTGCTTTGGAAAAAAAAAAAAAATCCCCTCCACAAATATATCTGCATCTCTTTCCTTTTTGCAAGAGGGAAAAGTGCAGTCACCTACATACTTAACGCCATGCTTTCACCACTTGCCAGAGGAAACATCTTTCTCTCCTCTGTTATACAGAGGCCTGATCCCCACACCTCCTTTTTTGTTTTTGTTTTCTCACACAGGGAGTTGCATGTGTGTTAGGTAATTAACATGCCCCCTTTGGCAAGTTTTCCTAAGCTGGGTTGTAACACTTGGCAATTCATTTTTTGAAAAAAAATAAACTATTTAAAGCAATATTCTCCCTTAAAATACAAGATACGATGGAAAAGGAAATAAATATATCTACTCATTATAAGATGGCTATTTCCACAGTGTTCTTTCTTTCTAAGGAGTTGCTGCTACTGTTGATACTACTAAATCCCGAAGCGTCAACTCAGAAAGTACGACACTTGCCCCCCACCCACCTAAACATCCACCACATCTACTGCATTGGTCCTGACTTTTATTATCTCTTGTCCATATTGTTGTTATTGTCTAGATTGGTTACTATTGTTGTTCCATAGTTCTTTTTATTTTATTGAAGTTTAGCACGGTGCATCAATTTTAAATGTGCAGTTCAGTGAATATTTTCATATATACACATATGTAATACCACCAATATGGAGGTGTAGCACATCTCCAGAACCCCAGGAAACTCCCTTATGCCCCTTCCTTGTCAATACCCAATCCCCTCAAAGATTACAACTACTCTGACCACTACCACCATAGATGGTTTTCATCTTTTCTTAAATATAATTGAATTAGACAGTATGCACTCTTCAGCATCTGGTTTCTTTGTTCAAAATTGGGTGGTGAGAATAATCCACTGTGGTATGTAATTCTTCTTTTATATTGCTGTGTGGTATTCCACTGCATGCATATATCACAATTGGCTTATCGAGCCCTTTATGGATACACTTTTAGCTTGTTGCCAGTATTCAGCCCTTATAAGCAAAACTGCTAGAAATGTTCTTGCACATGTCTTTTGGTGGAGATGTTCCTTGGATGTATACTAAGAATGGAATAGCTGGGTTGTAGGATAGGCATACAATTAACATAAGTACATACTACTCTACAATTTCCTAAAGTTATCCTATATTCCCACTAGGATAGAGTTCAGTTGTTTCATATACTCATCAATAGTTGGTATTATCAATCTCTTAAAAATTTGAGCCATTGTAGTGAATGACAATTAGTAAATTATTGTGGACTTAATTGCACTTTCCTTATCTGAGCAACTTTTTTATGTGTTCATTGTTCATTTGGATATCCTCTTTTGTAAAATTTTGTGTCTTTTGCGCATTAAAAAAATTAGATTGTTGGGTTTTTTCCTTGTTGATTTGTAGAAGTTCTTTTTAGATTCTGATAAAGAGTCTTTTGTTGGCTATACATATTGTGAAAATCTCTCTAGTATAAGAGTAGATTTTCATTCAATTGCATTTCTTTGATAAACAGTCTTAATTTTAATCAATCTAAAGCATCAATTTTTTTCTTTTGTTTATTGCCTTGTGTGTTCTGCCTAAAAAAATCGTTGCCTACCCCAAGGTCATAATGATATGCTTTCATTTCTTTTAGAAATTTTATTGTTTTAGTTTTAATACTCAGGTCTATGATCTATTTCAAATGAAATGTTATAGATGATGTGAGTTAGAGGATCTTTTTTTTTTTTTTCCTGTGAGAATGACCAGTTGCTCTAGTCCCATTTATTGACAAGATCATCTTTCCCCCATTAAATTTTAGTGGTGCCTTTGTTATACATCAAGTGAGAGTATATGTGTTAAGTTTATTTCTGAATTCTCTATTCTCTCTTATGAATGAATTTGTTTGTCTTCACCCCCATACAATGCAGTCTTGATTAATTGTAATTTATACTAACTCTTGAAATATGGTAGTATAACTCATCCAACTTCGTTCTTTTTGAATATATATTGACCCTTCTAGGTCTTTTGCATTTCTGTATAAATTTTGGAATCTTTCCATCAATTTCTACAAAAAAATCTTGCTGGGATTTTGATTGGGATAGCACTAAATCTATAGATCAATTTGGTGAGATGCAGCATCTTCACAATATGAGTCTTCCAATCCATGAACATGGTATATTTCTCCGTTGCTATGTTGTCTTTAATTTCTCTTAACAATGTTTTGTAGGTTTTAGTATAGGGCTTTTGCACATCCTTCATTATATTTATTTCTAGGTGTTTGGTGTTTTTATGTTATTATAAGTTTCATCTTTAAGATTTTCACTTTCTAATTGATTGTAGAAGCATATAAGAATACAGCTGGGGGGTGCCTGGGTGGCTCAGTCAGTTGAGCATCCAACTTTTGGTTTCAGTTCAGATCATGATCTCACAGTTGTCTGATTGAGCCCTGCATCAGGCTCTGAGCTGAACCTGAAGCCTGCTTAAGATTCTCTCTCTCTCTCTCTCTCTCTCTCTCTCTCTCCCCTCTTCAGTGCTGTCTCTAAAATAATAAGAACAAAATAATAAGACAAAAAACTACAACTGTTTTTGCAGATTGTTTTTCTATCTAGCAATTTTACTTAATTCATTTTTGAATTCTAATAGTTTATTTGCAGATTCTTTTAGATTTTCTACGTATATTATCATGTCAACTGTGAATAATCACAGTTTTATTTCTTTATTTCTCATTTGTATGCCTTTGTTATTTTGTTTTATGGTAATTGCTAGAACCTCCAATACAATATTGAATCATTCATGTCTCTGATGTCAGGGGGAAAGTGTTCAATATTTCAGCATTAAGAGTGATGATACTCATAGGCTTTGTGTAGATAGATACCATTTATTAGATTAAAAGTTTTTTTTCCAATTAATGGCTTGCTGAGTGTTTTATCATTAACTGTCAAATACTTTTTTGCATATTGAGATGGTTACATGGTTATTCTCCTTTAATCTTTAATGTAAAATTTACATCAATTGATTGCAACTTTTATACTAATCTTGCATTACTGAAATAAACATGGCATTACTGATTAAGATGTGATATAATTTATTTGTATATTGCTGGATTTTATTTGTGAATATTTTGGTTTGCCTATTTATATCTAGGTTCATGAAATATATTTATTGTTTAAAAATTTCCTTTTATGTAATGTAATGTAATTTTCCTTTTTTGCTATCATGATTATCTTAGCATCATAAAACAGATTGGGAAGTATTCCCTTTTCTTTTACTCTTTGAAAGTATTTTTTTAAGTTTGTTTATTTATTTTGAGAGAGCACATGCACGAGAGTGTGCGTGAGGGGCAGAAAAAGAGGGGGAGAGAAGATCCCAAGCAAGTTCTGCACTGTCAGCCCAAAGCCAGATGCAGGGCTCCATCTCATGAATCATGAGATCATAGCCTGAGTCGAAATCAAGAGTCTGACTGAACTGTGGGAAATCAAATAACTATATCCTTGTTAAGGAGATTATAAGGAGCCTATTACACTGCTTTCTGACCCTGCTGAAAACAGCTCACCGGTATCTAGTTAATGCATATTTAGGGACTGAGTCCTGCCTGTGCTCAAGAATTCCTTAGACCATGTTATCTATGGAATATCTTATCTTGCTCTCCACCCTGCTTTTGGTATCTGCTCTTTTGTAGTCTTGGGAACACCTTGTTCGGTTTTTGTTGTTGTTGTTGTTTTGCACACTTTCTATACATTCATACTGGCACGTAGTCACCAAAAACATTGTGCAATGTTTTCCCTATAATGTATGCCTAATAAATACGGGAGCTTGAGAGCAGCTCAGGGAGACTTCCCTTAGCCTCCCTCTCACCTCTCTTGACTTGCATGGAGTCTTGAGTAATCCCTTCTGTTGTCCTGGGCTTTGCTGGACAAAGCCGAAAGCCAAACCCACAATTGGTGACCCCAACATGATAAGCTGAACCTGCACTCAGCCACCTAGGTGCCCCTGAAAGTATTTAAACAATATTTGCATTGTATCTTTCATAAACATTTTGAGTAACTCACTGGTGAAATCATCTAGACATGGAATTTTCTTTGTGGGAATATTTTAATTACAGATTTAATTGATAGGACTATTCAGATTTTTTCTTTCTTCTGTAACAATTTTATTTACTTGTATTTTTCAAGGACTGCTGATTTCACCTAAATCATTACATTTTTTGCACAAAGATCGTTTTCTCATCTTACTATCTTTTGAATGCTGTAGTATCTGTAGCAGTATTTTTTTTACATTCCCAATATTGCTAATTTGTGCTTTTTTCCTCTTAATCAGTCTTTCTAGAAAACTCTTTGAGTAAACTTTTTGTTTTGGAATAATTTTAGATTTGCAAGAAAAGTTGTGAAGATAGCACAGAAAGTTCCCATATCCCTTCAAATTTGTTTCCCCTTGTCAAAACTAAGAAACCAACATTGCTATGTTACTATTAGCTAAACTCCAGACTCATATTTCACCAGACTTTTTCATTAATGACCTTTGTCTGTTCCAGGATCCAACCCAGGATAATACATTGTGTTTAGTTATCAGTTTCTTAGTTTTTACTTATTTTTCGTGACCTTGACGTTTTGAAGACTACTGGTCAGATATTTGTAGAACGTTCTTCAAACTGGGTTTGTCTTCTGTTTTTCTCATGTTTAGACTGAGGTTATGGGTTTTGGAAATAATGCCACAGAGATGAAGTGCCGATTGCATCACATCATGTCAGAGGAGGCATAATATCCACACGACATGCCTGGTGATGTTAACCTTGATCCCTTCAAGTAATATCTACCACATCTCAGGTTCAAGTAATATCTACCACATCTCTCCACTGTAAAGTTGTTATTTTTCTCTCTCCATCTTCTTTAGAAGCCAGTCACTAATGCTAGCCCACACTCAAAAGCAAGGGGGATGAGAGGGGGCTGAGTTTTGCCTTTTGGAGTGGTGTATATCTACATGCATTATTTAGAATTCTTCTGTGGGGAATACTTATCTCCTCTTCTTCATTCATGTATTCAATCATTTCTTTATATTAGTGCAAATAGATCCAGAGCAAAACAGGAAGGGTTAAGAATGGATATGAAACTACTATAAATGAGGAGTTGGCTGGCACCAGGGCTCAAGCCAATATTACTTGTTTCCTAGTTTCTTTGAGATTCTGAGTCTCAGAGCCTGGGCTAAAGTATCTTTTGGATGACTGGATCTGTGATGGGTTAATGTCTATGTCCCCCAGCTTTAGAATCAAGAGTAAAGAAGTGGCCACTGTGCAGATTTGTATTATGTGGCAAATAAATGGCTGGCACAGGAACAGAAACTCTTTCATCTTTCAGGAGCACATTAAATTAAGAAAACTGAAGACACAGAAAAGACTGTATACTACACTTGTGATACTCTCTTTTTGTAACTGCCCAAATATAGCAAGGAGTACCTCAGCCCTGTAGTCACCAGAATAGTTCAGGACTCAGCTCTCATGGATTCTGATGAGAGTCAAGAACAGTGGAGGGCTGAAGAGAGGGAAGTGAAGAAAAGTATTTATTTATTTTTTTCACATTTATTTTTGAGAGACAGAGAGAGACAGAGCACGAATGGGGAAGGGGAAGACGGGGGTGGGCACAGAATCCGAAGCAGGTTCCAGGCTCTGAGTTGTCAACACAGAGCCCAACGTGGGGCTGGAACTCACGGACCGCGAGATCAGGACCTGAGCCCAATCCGGCCGCCCAACCGACTGAGCCACCCAGGCACCCAAAGAAAATTATTTATAAATGACAACCAATGAGAAGAAAAATAGCTTTGTATATATCCCAAGAAGTAAGTAATGCCTGGCACAGAGCAGAGGCTCCCTAAATATTTGCTGAATAAATGAATGCCGTGGGGATCTGTGCCCATTCTTTCACTGTAGAACACTGAGGGGCATGGAACAAGGAGTGAGGTATTTCCTCTGGGCATTTGAACTTGAAGTAAGCCCCAAGCAAATGAATGACTATTCTTAAAAGTTAGCAAAACTAAAAGGTCCATGATGTTGAAATCATAGGGAAGACACTGAGCAATAATTCCCTGATTCGGAATTATTAGGAATTAGGAATTTAAGGATGTGGTAGTGGGGTGATGAAGCTGGGGTTTTTTTGTTTTTTGTTGTTTTTTTTTTTTAAACTCCAGTTGACTGATACCAAGAAACCTGTGGGCAGTTCTCTAGCAGAGCACCCCTTGTCATGCTTGGTAACTTCTAACCTTCCTCTTGCCCTGTTCTCCTCAGTTGCTGTCAGTTGGTTTGTGTGCAGAGGGGAATTCCGGCCCATTTTAGGGGCATTAAGCAGGAAGTTTCTGGTCAGTATCCCTTAGGTGGATCCTGGAACCCTGAGGAGAAAGGTAGACCTGAGACACACCAGCCTCAAAGGGTTACTGGATCAAAATTGGCCAAAAGGCTCATAGACAACAAGAAAAAAAAAATCCATGTGTTCTCAAAATTCTGGAAGCTCACAGTTACATGCCATTAGATAAAAGTGTGTAGCAGAAGCTAAGGCTGCTTCATTATCATCTTTGGGCCATTAGCAAACCAGGCACCTTTGTATCACTCCATTTCTTACCTAAGCTGACCCCCACTGTTGCTAATTTTATTGTAAAAATTAATATTTTATCTACAAATATAATAGTTGCAGGATTCATTCACGTAGTCCAACAGAAAGCTCCTTAAGAACCATGGAATGTTAGATTTGCAAGGCACTATAGAGACAATCTAGTTCAACCTCCTTATTTTGTAGGTGGTGAAGGTGAAGTCTGGGAGAGAAATATGTGATTTAAGGGGACACGTGGAGTTAGAAGCCACGCTGGGACTATAACCTCAGCTATAACTCCGAGTTTAAAACTCCTCTGTTATCCTAGTACTGCTCCTCTATCATGAATAACTTCAAAGTAGATTCAACAGCCAGACCTGAGACTGTCCTGCCTTTCTACTATCAGAGCTCAGGAACTGACAGTGGAAAAATTTATCATCAAATGATTAGTTTAAAAATCATTTATGTAGAAGAGAATAGGTTGGGATTAGGAAGAAGACCACGTCCCATGAAAGGTAGAAATTGTTAGTCATCGAGGACTCAAAGGAGCAGGATCATTCAAACAGCAACCCTCCCTCATTTGTTATAAGCCCCCAAAAGAGACTATACTCAGTCATCTCAAAGGAGGTGATGAGCAAGCACTGTCATCCGCCACCAGAAATTAAGCAGGACCTAGAATTTAATATTGAAACCCAGTAATATGAGAACTAGTAGTTTCATCTACCAACTCAAACTTCAATTGTCCTCTAAAAATGAACAAACTTTACGGACATGAAAGTTCAGGCATCAGTTAAGTCTTAACAAACGAGCCATGACAGTCACTATCTTGGTAACCATGCAACAGAAACACATTTCCCTAAATGACTCAGTGATTAAAGCTACAAACAAAATACAAAAATAAACAGTAAGCCCAACATTTTGCCAGGGTTCAGATACTTACAATTATGGGACAAAAAAATCAACACTGGTAAGTTAAGTCCCCCCAAAAGAAGCAAAATTTGGTCATGAAGTCACAAAAATACACCCAAGAAGAGCACCTAACAGTGAAAGAAGGGAAGTGAGGAGGTACAAACTTGGGGGGGGGGGGGGCGGGGGGGGAAGATTAAATAAATCAGGAAGAGAAAAGATGATAAATTCAGTGATGACCCAACGGAATTCAGTGCCAGCGACTAGAGGCTGAGCTTCTCAAATAATTCAAGTATCAGCAATATTCTTCCTTTGAGGACTGAGAAATGAATTGTATCTATAATACAAGATCTTAAATGCTAAAAAGGGGGAGTACTCAAGTTAATAGCTATCAGAAGAAAATAAAATCCAGCTGTCAAAAGATTTCACCATTTGTCTGAATAAACTCAAGTACAAAGTTGTTCTACCTCCTACGGGAAGTGGGTAGGGCGTTGGGGCCCCTCAAACGTAGAGAAAGCTGAATAGTGGCAGGAATGCCTTTCTCCAGGATTCTATTCAGGGAGTGACTTCACAAATACCAGCTTCTTGTTTGTGAACACGGTCTTTTTTTTTTTTTTTTTAAGGATTAAAAAAAAATATTTATTTATTTAAATAATCTACATCCTATGTGGGACTTGAACTCACCACCCCAAGATCAAGAGTCCCATGCTCCTTTGACTGAGCCAGTCAGGCACCCCTGTGAACACATTCTTTTTGCAAACCGTCCTTCATTTCTGAATGAAACTGTCTTTATGAAATCGAATATTTTTACTTTCTTCCCTCTTTTTCATCTTTTTTTGTTATTAATTTGTCCCATTGATAATATCTTCACTGAACTATTCATATTTTTTGTACACTTTGAATTTCTACTGTTCTGTTAAGCTTTTGTCCTTTAATATTGATAAAATGGGGATCTCGCACTTTTTCTATTTGTGGACCTTCCTATTTTTTGTTTTTTGTTTTGTTTTTGTTTTATGTTTGTTTTTTTAATTATTTTATCCTTTAACTTAAATTCTAGTTAGTTAACATACAGTATAATATTGGTTTCAGGAATAGAATTCAGTGATTCATCACTTACGTACAACACCCAGTGCTCATCACAACAAGTGCCTTCCTCAATGCCCATCTAGCCCATTTCCCACCCCTTTTATTTTGTCTTCACATGCAATTTCTTCATCTGTCTATCCTCATACACATATCCAAATGGCATTGAAATCCACGTGAAACCGGAACTTAGGTAAAGGCCTGTGTGACTTTGCCTTATCTTGGGCAACTACTTTCTCTAGATGCATTAAATAGACTGATTTTGCTCAAAATTTGTCATGCTCATGGGTTGCACTGTGTTTTCATTACTACCCAATCCACGTAATGTGAAACTTCTTTTTTTAATGTTTATATATTTTGAGAGAGAGAGAGAGCACACGTGCGAGCAGGAGACGGGCAGAGAGAGGAAGAGAGAGAATTCCAATCAGGCTCCACACTCAGCGCAGAGCCCAAGGCGGCGTTCAGTCTCACAACCATGAGACCACAGCCTGAGCCAATATCAAGAGTTAGATGCATAACCCACTGAGCCACCCAGATGCTCCACCTTTTTTTTTTCTACATCATGATCATGGAAGCTTTCAATCCCTGTATCCGTACAGTCTTTCCTTTCTTAAGGAACCACTTGCATTGTATTTGTTTCAATTAATGCTTTAGCAGAATTTGTAGCCATTTTTGCAATTCATGACAGTTTTTTGTGTCAACAGTGAAAAAGAAAGGAAAAATTAACTTAGTCTTTGTTGCAATGCTCCCCACTCCCAAGGAGAACCAGCTGAGAGAGCTGGGCACCTACTCTGCACTTCAGGTTGTCCCTTGACATGTATATATCAGGTCTTTTCTCTGGGATGTGATTCATATTGCAGAATATCTGATAATCTTTCAGAACTGTCAGTCCAGAAGATCATTTAAATACCGTTGGAGCTTCTAGTCAAAGAGAGTAGAGAGAAGTAGGAAAACTTTGTCTTTAGAAACAAAACTGGATGTAACAAAAAAAGAAAGTAACGTGATGTTAGCAACGCAGATGTCTGTGCCCCTTTGCCTCTGTCACCACGTGTCACCTAACTTGCCTGCTAGGAAAACTGTAGGACTTGCAGTTGGGGATGCAAAACTTATTCCTATTTCAAGGGGAAAGTATGACATTTTTGAAAAGTTAGAAAGCTGGAGGGAGTTTCCTTTTCTAATCGACTGTTCTGATCAAAGTGGAATTTTTGTTGTTTTTAATCTCTTTAAGAGGAAGGATGTTCTGTGATGTGAAACACAGGCAATAGAGGAAGATAATATTGTTAAAGAAATCTAGTTCAGGAAAGTCAGGGTTGGCTGGAAAAGTTTAAGAGAAGTTCCTCGCATCATCCCAGTCTTGGAGGAGGTGGCATTAGCCAATCGCAGTTTGAAAACAGCCTTTCCCACAGATCTCCAAAAAACATTATCCAAGAGCAGGGCTTGGGGAAGGTACATGGCTAAAGATTTTCATGGGGATAAAACTGGCAAGGGTTGACTATTTTGCTAAGTGATACGTTATTTAATGATATAAATAAGCAAATAGATGATAGATAGATAGATGGATAGATAGATAGGTGTATGACAACCTGTTGTCCCCACCTGTTTAATCCACCCTGGAGGCCTGGGTGTTATTTCAGCTAAAGCTCGCGAAGTATGTCCTAGATAGCTAAGGTTCTTGTTGCAGCAAAACAAAACGGAATCTGATATTAAAACTATTCTTTCCAACACTGTAAAACTTTGGAAGTAGAGTCTCACAAACAGAGGGATTTTAAGGGCATTAACGCAGGGGATGGCTATATTTTTCTGGCAGTATCTCCCTATACACATTTCTTTATTCTTCCCTTCAAGATCTTCAACTTTGTTGTCTATTCTGTTGTTCCTCATAAAGTTCCTTTTTATATAGAGAGATTATTTGCTGGATCCCGACTGATGTGAGAAGCAGCTGACGTCTAGGATGTGCCTTTTCCTCTACCCTTCCAGGAAAAGAGGAGCTAGGTTTCCTCCTGGAAATTCCTGACCTAGCCAGAGGAGCTTCCCATTTCTTCCTCTTTTCCCCATTTTTCTTTATTTCTACATTGCATTTTGCAGCACTGGTAAGACAACAGGAAGCTCGGGGCTTCCTCTCCAGGGCATTCAGCTGAAGGGATGTGCTTACCGCATCGATAACAGTAGCCGGAAAAGAAAGAAACACACCCACCCTCCAGAATGCATGACCCTCCTGCTCCTCTGCACCCTCCCCACGTTGGCCCCCCTTCTCCCTTGGAGGCTTAGAGGCCCCTTTGGGGTTGCACTTTTCAGGCCAGTCCAGTGTTCAAGCCAATTTTATCCCCATTTCAATTTGGTCTGGCTGTATACCTTCCCGAAACCCTCCTCTTAGGTAATGTTTTTTGGACATCTGTGGGGAAGGTTGTTTTCAAACTGTGATCTGCTAATGCCACCTCCCCTAAAATGGTGAGATTATGGAAGAAACTTCTCTCAGTTTCAGCAACATGTGAGGTACTGTTGCTTAAAGTAACTAGGGATTAATCATTGTGATACAGACCCAATTGGTATCAGTATTGCTGTGCATGTTCTTATACATAAAATGATATGTGCTGCCCTTTATAAGCTAAACATTCTTGAAATAAGCAAAGGGAGGGACTGTTTTGTCCAGGGATAAGAGTTTTAAATAGGATAGAAGTTTGGAATCTAGTCCTCCATATATGGCATATTAAGGGATCTGAAGGTGGCAGGAGTGTAGGACTGAGCACCTGAGGAATGTCCACAGGACCAAGAACAGCCCAAAAGGCTGCTGAGGACGGTCATTGCACTGACATGACGATGGGACAGTTAAAAGTGTAAAATACACAAGCAGCTCTTGGGAATAGTCACTAAATGTTTTAAGAGCCCTTGATAAGTATCATGTGAGAGAGACTCCATGTGGAATGTCGAGGCCTGAGTGTGGCAATTCTCCTCTGTTTGTCTTTTCTGGGGTTCAGGGGCCCTTGTCTACCACACATGGGAACGCTGACACCAAGAGCTGCCTGAGCACTTGGAGGTCTTCAAGCACTGTGGACTTCCTCATCTATGCCCCATATGAACCTCCCACATCCGCCATTTAATCAGCCAACCTGTGCTGGTCAGTAGCCACCAGCCACCTGTGGGGTGCTGTCCTTAGTTCGGTGAACTTGATAAAGACAAAGTTGCCGAAGCTCTTTTCTCTTCTTCAACTTAATGCTAATAATGTCTTTCCACAGTTCAGTGTGACCTTGGGAAAACTTCAACTGCTCTCAGTCTGAGGTTTTCCCAAATGAAGAGAAATTATCCTTACAAAAGCTTAGCACAAAATAAGCACTTAGTAATTGTGGGTAACGACGGAATAGAAGATGACTAGTTAGCGAGGAGTATTTTCCGTTTTCTTTTCTTTATAACACTTATTTCCTAGTCCCATTGTCTGTTTTCTTTGGCTCCATGCCATCACAATACTCATACTTTTTATTTTATTTTATCTTATTTATTAAAATTTTTTTATTTATTTATTTTTTTTTTTTTTTGAGAGGGAGAGAGGGAGGGAGGGAGAGAGAGCGGGCAGGGGAGGAACAGAGAGAGGGAGACACAGAATCTGAGGCAGGCTCCAGGCTCTGAGCCGTCAGCACAGAGCCCAACTCAGGGCTTGAACTCATGAACCGTGAGATCATGACCGGAGCTGAAATTGGACACAACCAACTGAGCCACCCAGGCGCCCCTATTTATTTATTTTTTTAATGTTTATTTATTTTTGAAAGAGAGAGAGAGAGTGCAAACAAGGGAGGGACAGAGAGAGAGGGAGACACAGAATCCAAAGCAGGCTCCAGGCTCCGAGCTGTCAGCACAGAGCCCAACTCAGGGCTTGAACTCATGAACCGTGAGATCATGACCTGAGCTGAAGTCGGACACTTAACCAACTGAACTACCCAGGCATTCTTACTCATACTTTTGAAAGAAGGTCTCCAAGGCTGGAAACTTCATCTCCAATCTGGGCCACATCTGAATTTATTTGTAAAATGATGAGGTATGCCATCTTCCTCATGTCCAGCTTCTTCCTCATGTCCAATCACAACAGATCACAAGGACAGCTGTCTCCAAAGGATTGGCCTCTATACCCACAGGCTGCATCCTTAGCCTTCTGTGGGTTTCTGACACAAGTACTGAGACTTCTTTACTTCAGTATTGCTAAATAAAATAACAAACTGCATTGCTCAGGGTTCCAACAGAAACCAGATGGGTAAATGTGGGAACCACATTCAAACAAGGGTAACTGAAGGAGGATTTATAAGGAGACTGCTTACAAAGGGACAGTGGATTTCCGTCAGAGGGGCTCCTGGGTGGTTCAGTTGGTTAAGTGTCTGACTTCAGCTCAGGTCATGATCTTGTGGTTCATGAGTTTGAGCCCCACATCAGGCTCAACTTGAGCCTGCTTAGCATTGTGTCTCCCTCTCTCTCTGCCCCTCCCCCACTCACATTTTGTCTCTCTCTCTCTCTCTCTCAAAAATAAATAAACATTTAAAAAATTAAAAAATAAAACAAAGGGACAGGGAGGGAAAGGCAAACCTGAGACATAATGCAATGACACGGGGCTGGTAATAACAAACCTGTTACCCGTCCCTGGTGGCTCCTAGAACCTCAAGGCAGAGGTTTGTGTAGAAAGGACCACCTTCAGAGGAGTATGAACTTTGGTTTTGAGTGCAGCCAGTTCGAGACAAATCCATAGGGAATGGACAGGAGAGTGAACACCCTGACCTCACTATCTTCCTTTTCTCTGATCTGCCAAGGCTCCTTCTTAGCCAAGTACAATCGGAAACCAGAGAGCAAGGAAGCCCATTAGGTTCACCTCCTGGGGCAGGACAGAGAAGGGTGGAGAGTGGATCTGGAAGGGCAAACGCAAGATAACTGGCACATTAAACAAACAAAAGTGGGCTCTGTATGGATCAATGATGACCAAAGATGACCAGTGATATGAAACAAGGTTATAGTTTACCCAATTTTTTGCAATGAGGGTCCTCAAAAAAAAAAAAAAAAAATCTGTTGACCTCTCCTAGTAACATTTTGTGCCTCTAGAAAAATCTTAAGCTTTTTTTTTTTATGACTGAGTTTTCAAAGTCCAAATTACTATCACTCATGTTAATAGTCCAATCTCTGACATTATGTATCTTTGATTCTGTCTATTCTGGCATGTAGCAGCTGGAGGTGGCCCCCCCTTCCCATCCACTGAGGAAGAACCACTTGGTGCTCAATCTGGCTGTCTGGGAGGCCTTAGGCAGACACCATTCTGGTCCCAACAGGGAGCTCAGAACAGGATCTGTGGGTCCTCGTGCCTATCACCCACCCAGAGTGGACAGTAGAGTATACTCTTCTCTGCAGGTGGAGGGAGAGGTGGGCAAAGGAGGATAAAGATACAGAATCTGCTGGTGAATCATAGCTCAGGACTGGCTGCGGAAATCCACCTGCTGTTGTCATTCTTCTCACCATACTGAAAGAAACCTAGGAAATCACCTTTGGACCCTAGCGATGGACCAATCAACTTAGAAAAGGCCACAGCCTTCTGAAGTTACTACCACAGGCAGGAGTAGAGCTCTGTCCTAACGTCCTTGCAATTTGCCATTCTCCAAGACTAGGCCCTAAGGACAGGTAAAGTGGGTGGTGAGCTACACGGTGTGACTTGAGTGGCTTCAAAGGGCCTGCCAGACCCCAGACTATCTCCCTTGCTGGCCTGAACGACTCCGTGAAGTTTCCATTACTTGAGTCATTCCTTTATGCTAAGAATTTGCTTCAAGAAGTCCTCTGCTAAAATGTACATGCTGCTTGAGGGTGTGGTGCACATTTGTCTTTTTTTTTTTTTTCCGTCTTCTCAACATTGAACTTCCCTTCCTGTTTTGAGAACTCCACCCTGTATAGTACTTATAGGAAGCAGAACCCATTTTCTACCACCAGGGCAGGGGCATACCGGGACTGGTCAACCGACCAGGTCCACTTGCTCCAGACCGTGCATCAGGAGCTAGTGATACAAGAGAGCAGAATTTGGGAGGCCACGTATTTGGGCAGTGGGTGGCAGCTGTGGCAGTGGCCCTGTCCAGAGCGGTCAGTGGTGGCAGGGCAAACTGTGGTGCCCAGCAGTAAAGGGGTGGCCGCAGTCATGTCTTCACATTTATTGTCTGTGGCATGATTTGGGCTGCAGTCAGAATGGCTGTGTAGCATCCGGGTCTCTGCCCATTTCCCAGCTCTGTCCCTCAGCCTTCCCAGAGAGTCCGGAGCTTCCCAGTATCCCTTTACTGAACCCCCATGCTGCTTAAATCAGACAGAGTCATCTTCAGTTGCAAGAAACTAAGATCATGAACTGATAGGAGGGGTGACACATTAGCTCAAGAGAAACCGTAAATGTACAAGCCGCAGATAGACTCATTTGTCTAATTAGCTAGTTGTCACCCTGGGAAACAGCAGAACCCCGGGGAAAAAGTGTTTGTGTTGATGCGGGAAGAAATTAGGGGCGGCTGGTCTTATGGACGTGGGGTGATGGGGCTCGCCCAGGACAGCGCCGGACGGAGGCTTCAAGGAGACCTGAGGGACATACGAGGCTCGAGGCTGGGACAGTGCCGGCTGGAGAGAGGCACACTGGCAGGAGAGATGGAGGGGCAGTACCGGCAACATCTAACGCAGGCTGACACAGTGCTTGGGTGCGGAGCCTGACTGGGATGGCCTTTTCTGCCCTTGTAGAGCGGCCAAGGGAAGTTTCTGTTTTGTCAAATTAAGACCACTGTTTTTATCTCTCTGATTTGCCTAAACATTTCTGCTGACATGTAGTCTTCACGGTAATAGTAATCAACTCGTGGGATTTCCATCCTCTCCCCACCTTCTCCCCCCCACCCCCCCCACCCCTGCATGTAGCCCCTTTATGATTTGATAAACAGGGATAAAAAGTGCAAGGACAGCATAAATTCTAAACTACCTAAAGGGCAAGACCTGTGTCTTCATTGTCTTTTCCCCACAGAGGAGCACAGAAATCGTTCCCTGTTCACTGAGGGAAGGAGGCGAAGGAAACTAGGAATGTAGTGAGTGCACATATACTCAAAGTCGGCTGAGTAGTTGTCTGTGGTTTTTGTGAAGAGTGGGGGCTGCCTACAAGTTAGCAGAAGTCGCTCCTTTCTACATTTCTCTTCACTTTCGCTCAAACAAGAGCTGCGCCTGGTGTTCAGTTCACTACACGAATGAACTCAGGGCCCAGGTGTTCTCTTTTTTCCAAGAAAGGGTCATGCCTGCCTGCAGAGACCACAGGTGTGAACCCAGGGCACTCAGACAGGACCGCTCTGGCTGCAGCGACAATGCAAGCCAAGACAAGAGGTGAGAATTCTCACCTCAGACTCCCGGCTCTGCTCTGAAATTCTTGTTCTTGGTGAACTGGTGAACCCCCAGGGCACTGTCTCTCACCACCCACAGGACATGCTCTTGGGGTTGTTTTTGCCTGAACTGGCACCCTTTCTAGCCAGCTCCATGGATGTCACCAAGGGAAGGACAGTGCAAAGTAATCTAAGTGAAACTACCAAAAAACATTAAAGAAAGAAAAAACACAAGGCGAGTTTGATTTAAAAAATATTTATGAGACACGTGTTTTATTTTCACAGAACATCACTTAATAAATATTTTACCAGGATGATGAGGATGATTCACAACGATGGAAGAAGAACGTGGGGCAACTAAGGGCTGGAAACATTTTAAACTTTCACCTAAACTTCAATTCACTGGATTTGTTCTCTGCGTCAGATCCGGAAATCTGGCAGAGAAAGGGTTCTTCCACGCACAGACCCCATTTCTAACCTTGGCACGTGGCCAGGTCAGTATATGGAAGACCAGTGGCAGCGGCTCTTGATGACCTGAAGCAGGGGCTTCTTGAAAGTGAGGAAGATGACGGTGCAGGCCACCAGCAGGGTGAGGCAGCTGGGAAGAATGAGCACAAGGTACAGCAGGCCCATGTCCACCCGCTCCCATTTGCAGTCCTGAGGCACGCCTCCGGGCAGCTCAATCAGGCGAATGACCTTGGAGGAGAGGTTGCAAGTGACCATGGCCGAATCGGCAATGGCGTGCAGGCGCTGCAGGGACCCCCAGCCCTCCACCCCACAGCAGTCATACGGATTCTGACTGAGGTAGATGGTCCGCAGACTTCTCGTGAGCTGCTCAGACACGGCCCCCTGGGGAAGGGCTGTGAGCGAGTTTCGGCGGAGATCCAGGGTCTGCAGGGCCAGGCTGCCCCTGAACCGTGGGAAACTGGTCAAAGAATTCCCTGACAGATCCAAGTCTCTCAGATTCCCAAACCCAGAGAAGTCCAACTCCCTGAAGCTAGAACTGAGGCCCACATTCCTCAGAGACAGGACCTGTAACGTGGGGGCGATACCCCGGAGAGGGGCGACGGTCCCATTCAGAACCCCCCAGTTGCCAGACAGGTCTAAGTGGGTGAGGGCAGTCCCCTGGAACGAGCAGTCTTGTAATGCCCCCAGCCCGCAGCCCTTGAGAGAGAGGCTCCTCAAAGATGCCACGTTCCTAAAATCCACACAGCTTGGGGGGGCCGGGAGGTCCAAGCCAGCCGGCTGGGGACAAAGTGAGATCTGATTGTGGCTCATGTCAATTGTAGTGAGGTTACTGGCATCAGCAAAAAGGCCAGTGGGGATACCCATGAGCTGATTGGAGCTCAAGTTGAATGACCGGAGGCTCCTCAGGCAGCCGGGGAGCCCCGGGGCCAAGTGCAGCTCTGACAGCTGGTTCTGGCTCAGGTCCAGCTCAGTGAGCGCCCCTGGGGGCTCGTGCTCTCGGATGTGGAGCGTCATCAGGCAATTCTGGTTGAGGTTCAGGTGGGAGAGGGAAGGCATTTTCTTTAGGAATCCATCAGGCAGGTATTGGAACTGGTTCTGGCTCATATCCAGGAAGTGTAGGTCCGCAAGGTCGCTGGACGCAAACTCTTCCCAGAGGTTGACAGTGGTGATGTTGGTCACATTGCCATCCACAAGGAGGAACTGGGCCACCATCTCCCGCGGCGAAGAGGTGTTGTACAGGTCCCCGTAGAAGCCCATGTTGTTGTCCCGCAGCAGGAGCGTGTGCAACTTGCTGCACTGGGGCAAGAGTGGGAAAAAGAGCAGCTGATTGTGGGAGAGGTCCAGCGTCTCCAGCTCAAAGGCAGCCTCTCCCCCTGACGCCAGGAACCATTCCAGGACGTTGTAGCTGACGTTGAGGAACCGTAGCTGTGTGAGGCTGAAGTCCACGATGCAAGGGAGGTTGTTATAGGCCAGGTTGAGGTGTCTCAGCTCAGTCAAGCCATCGAAAGCGCCACCCTCAATCTCAAAGATGTAGTTTCTCTGCAAATCCAGCTCCCTGAGGTGCCCCAGGCCCTCAAAGACAGAGTCGTCGAGCCTCATGATGGTGTTCCTCGCCAGGGACACAGCCTCCAGCGAAGAGAGGTTCTGGAGCATGAGGGCCACCATGTCTTCTGTCAGGGAGTTCCCTGACAAGTCCAGCCTCTGCAGGGCCTGCAGGTGGTGGAAGGCAGCCGCTGTCTCCTTGTAGTTCTCTGAGAGGGAGTTGTCGGGCAGCTCCAGGCTGCGCAGACGGGCCTGCCCTTGGAAGGCGCCGCGGCCGATGCGCTCCAGGTGGCACCTGTGCAGACTGAGGCTCTCCAGGAGAGGGTAGTGCTGGAGGGAATGGTTCCACAGGATCTTAAGCGGGTTGGCATCCAGGATGAGCATCTGGGAGTAGGGAGGGAGATCGCTGGGCACTGATGCAAGGTTCTGCCCTCGGCAATTGGCTACTCCATCAACCTAGGATCAGACAGACACTGGTCAGCAGGGAGGAGGGCCTCCGAGGCAGACAAGTTTATGTACAGAAATGTGACTCATTCACTTGACTTTTACCGCAGCTTCTGAGAGTGACTCTAGAGATCATAATTAAAAAAAAAAAAAAAAGGCTAGGAAAATGTGGAACAAAAGGGAACTTTTCTTTGTTCTTTACCTTCACATTGAAATAGTCAGCTAGGAGCTGAGTTCCAGGCCTCATTTAAAACACACCTCACATCAGAGAAAATCTGAGCACCTGTGTCGTGGGTTCTGCGTGGTGACAACTGTGCTTGCAGTTTGGTTTCAACTGTGAGAAGGACTGAGGACCAGGGCTGTCTGCCGGTTTGAATCCAGGTTTGAATCCCACCTCTGCCATTTGTTTCCTACGTGACCTTGGGCAAGTAACTTAACCTAAGTTTGTTATTGCCTCTGAAAAAACGGAGATGAAGATAGAGAGTAGCTAGCCCAGAGGATTGCAGTGAGATTAGGTGAGAGGCTGCACAGAGCCTGACACACAGCAAACACCGTTAATGTAAACGGTCGCTATTGTATTGTTATCGCTATTACCCTAACACCTGTGTGTCCAACAGGGTTAGCACAAAACAGCCAACATGCTGTGGCATCTTCATGTCACCCAAAGGAGTTTTGCCTGGGACGCTCCTCTACATTCTGGGTTGATAAATATTACAGCTTAAAAGGACTTTAGTCCTCAACATCACCCTGAATTGTACAGAGAAGTGGGGTCTGGAGAGAAGCGAAGATCCAGTGGCATTGCAGGGACAGGAGTCCAGAACTTCTAATGCCCAAGTCAGTGCTCTTCCTGGATGTGTTCTACCACAACTGTGCAACATAAGGAGGCAGGATGGATGGGACGACCCTGTTCTCATAGCAGAGGTCACACAGGCCTTAGGATGCTTTAACGCACCGCAATGTTCTACAAGACTGGCAAAAACAATCAGTCACAGGGTGTCAGGTGTCCAGGAAAAAAGTTTTAAGTGATCAGATAGAAGAATAATGACATTCCTTTCCCAGGATTGGTCAGTAGGACAAAGTCAATGATTGTTGAAAAAAAAGTTTTTTAATGAGACCATACTCCGCAAACTGTCCAGTGATCTACTTTTACCACCTTTGATAATATGTATAGACATAGCGTCTTGGCAATAAAAATACATTTGATCACATCCTGTTATATAACTCTATATCAGTTTGTTGCATGAATAGCACGGTGGTCAAAGGCAAGAGTTCTAGGGTCAGTCCAGTTTGGTTCTGCTTTTTATCAAATGGGTGACTTTGGGCTGGTTACCTGACCAGTCAGGACCTTCATTACTCCACCTGTAACATGGAAATTATACTTGTAATTTTCTCATAAGGGCTTTTTTTTTTCCCTTGTGATTGTTTACGTAAAAACACTTAATACACAACCTGGCACATAAGTGCTTAATAAATGTTAGCTATAATGATTAGCAAGATCTGATTAATTAATCTCTGTTGTTGCACGTTTGAGTTGTTTTTAATTTCTAGATGAACGTCAGAGTGAATTTGCCAACTTCCTTTCACACTTCCCCTCCCCTCAAAAATCTTTGGAATTTTGACAGGGATTACATTACAATTATGGGTTAATTGGGGGATAACTGACATCTTTACAAAATTGAATCCCTCCATGCAGAAACAAGGTGCATTTCTTTATTTGTGTAAGTGTTGGTCTGCCCCTGACAGGGACTCTCTGGAGAATGTTGTGGTGAGGGGCTTTCCTCAAGCCATGAGACCCTGTCTCACCACAGCTGCTGTAAGCATGGGGTCAACCTCTGCAATTCCCTGTGGCCCCACCAAAGAGCTGCAAAAGGACCACGTGGCTGTCAGAGCCCAAGAAAATCTCACCATGTCCACTTTATGATAACATGTGGCTTAGGCAAGGCGGGGCACCGGAGATACCTGGACCCTCAAACTCTCAGCCTTCCAAGAGCCATGGGTGATCCACTCTTTGAACCCCCTGGCAGCTGACCCCTGCTCTTGCCCACCAGGCTGGAGAGGGTCAGACAGGCAGTCTAGCCTGAACCCTGAAAGGCTATCAAAGAACTCATACTTTCTGATTCCCTCTTGATTTAGCTACTGTGAAGTTAACCTTTAAATGTTGTTTTTAAATATTTATTTATTTATTTATTTATTTATTTATTTTGAGAGAGAGAGAGAGCTGTCAGCACGGAGCCCGATGTGGGGCTCAATCCCATGAACCATGAGATCATGACCTGAGCCAAAAATCAAGATTTAGATGCTTCACCAGCTGAGCCACGCAGGCGGCCCTGAAGTTAATTTTTAATAGCCTCTGTAAGGAATTAATGGAAGTCTGTAGTAACAGAGACTAACAACAATAATGACAGATAAAACACATAGCTCTTAGTACAAACAAGGCCCTGTTCTGAGTGCTTTATATACACTAGCTTATTTAATCATCATAGCAATGCAGTGTTATGGTATTATTGGTTGGTGCCACTATTCTATATTTTACAGATGAGGAAACTGAGACACAGAGTGCCTCCCCCCCACCAATGTCACCAGCTAGCAAGCTGGGATTTAATTTTTTTTTAATGTTTACTTACTTTTGAGAGAGACACAGAGAGACAGAGCACGAGCAGGGGAGGGGCAGAGAGAGAGGGAGACACAGAATCTGAAGCAGGCTCCAGGCTCTGAGCTGTTAGCACAGAGCCCATCGCGGGGCTCAAACCCACAAACTGTGAGATCACCACCTGAACTGAAGTCAGACGCTTAACCGACTTAGCCACCCAGGTGCCCCAAGCTGGGATTTAAACCTGGTCTGGCTCATAACCCCCACTCTGTACTAGACTATACTACAGCATAGTGGTCAGAGGTTACTAAAGGTGGTTAAGAACCATGACCAACTGGGTTTTTAAAATTTATCAGCTTTAAGAATACAATTCTGATTGTAGGTATTAACCCCGACATCCAATTTGTCTTTCTAGTACCTAGTATATAATAGGACTCAAGGAATGTTTATGAAATATATGTTTCTCAAGCAGACTTTTGACTTATAGGCAAGGGGGAAATTTTCCAGAAATGTGCCCAGTTGTTATGAGCCAGGTCTGTTTCCAGATAGAGGCTGAAAGCCCTGGAGAGGGTAAACTGTAAAAGCTCAGATATCCACTCCCTTGATCGTCTTCAGCCTGAATGTGATCAAGAATGTTGCTCTGCAGTACAGCTGCTTGAGCATTTGCTATTGGCTCATATACAAGCTCTGAGTCAGGGCTTATCCAATTTTACTACACCCTACTCAGGGATTCTGATACCATTAGTAGAGCTCAATCATCCAGATTTTTAACAGGGTGCTCTTGTTTCAGGTGACTAACCTGTGCCTGTCTCTGGGGCCTCCTGGCTTCAGCGGGTATGAGGAAGATGGGCAGGGACTGCCTGGTCTTTCTCAGGTGTCATCTGAACCTTTGGTTAAGGAGCAGCTTGCACATGGCTTCATGCTAGGCAGCTACAGAGTGATTCAGACTCTTTGATTCCCTGCCCTCTTTGACTGACAATACATCAGTCTTCCAATAGACCAGACCTTGTCAGGACAAAACCAACAGACAGAGTTTCCTGGAAAACTCACCAACTCGCAGCCCCCTTGGGAAGCTGCTGTGGCCATTCCACTTTGATTCCTCCATTCCACTGTCAAGAAGTGAAAACCCAGGCACAGCCAGAGGGGCAGTAACTCCATCTCAAGTGCAGCACTGTGGACAGAGGGCAAGGAAGAAGTGAGTAAGAGAAGGACATCCCAGAGGGCTGCTTTGCACTCTTGGTAGAAGGAGCCAGTTCCCAGCTATGTCTGTTCTTAGAGGCCCACAGCTATCAGGAGGTGGAAACCCACAGATCATTCAAATACCTCAAGTTAGCCAACACTTTCAACCTTTCACTACAACTGTTGACAAGAACTTATTTTTGTTTTGCCTCTACCACTTGATGGACAGGTGGCTGAATACTGAAACTTCTAAGAGCCCACCAACAGAAGAGAGAGGCAAAGGACTTGAGGAACCGGATCTCAGGTCACCCAGAGTTTGCCACATTTTGTAGTTCTGTTGAAGTTTTCCTCCCAAAGCTCAAATCTGCCTGATGCATTGCCTGAACTCAGTAAATATTTGCTGCATGAATGAATGAATGAATGAACAAAAGAATGGTGAACCGGGATTGAAATACTAATTGTAGCTTCTGGTCCTGTAGAGTTACTAATTGCTGTGTTGACATGAGGCTTTTCGGAGGGTAGGTCTCATTGGTTTTGACTCATTTGAATACAACCTTTTGCAAAAAAAGGACTTTGATAGTTTGCCTGAATAAGAGAAAAAAACTAAGGGGCAAATGAAAAGTAATCTTCAGGTATAATAAGGATTATTGATGAGGTGTGGTTGCCAGCCCTCTTACCTGGCCAGTGAACACAGAACAGAAACCATGAGAAGGCTTAAAATTATACATATACCAATATAATTTTAGAACTAAGCAAAACCATAATGGAAATATATTATATTCTCTGCCATTGCATTTTTACAGGAGAACATTCAAAGGCCCAGAGACACTAAGGGCTTATTTAAGGTTCCAGATCAACTTAGTAGCAGGGCTGAGAGCAGCCCCCACCGAGGTCCCCTTCCCTGAGCTCCAGGATGAGTAACCAGCATAATTTCTCTCCCTGAGGGTGCTGTTGAACTGACTGCCCTCCTATTGGGAGGGCTTAGAGCCCAGTGACATTCCTTTCTCAGCTCTGCTTCCTCACAAACAGATGCAAGTGCCTGGCCCCAGCATTTCTTCTGCTCCATCCTTGCCTTGACATCTCCCCAGAAGGGACCACAGGGCCTGCTCCCTAGGCTTCTCCTAGGCCAGCAGCACCAGCACTGAAATGAACCTCCTCGCCCATTCCATGGGACCCACAGACCTTTCTGCCTCACACACCCAGGCCATCTTGGGCCCCTTCCTCTTCCTCTTTCTTTGAATAAGTTTACACATCTCTGAGGCTAACTTTAACTTCATGGTCAGATTTTAATACTCACCAGTGAAAGACTAACAGAAAAGCAAAGCGAAACCAGGTAAATTAACTTTAACCTTCACTTCAGGTCAGGTCAGCGCTCCTTACCACAAAGGGAACCTCCAGTTGAGAATTCATTGGTATTTGCTGGATACTGGGAATCCCCTTCCCGGCCCTCCTTCCATTTCTGCACCTGTGCAGGAAGTACTACCTCATGGCATGTACAGGGCACAGATGGCAGAAGCACAGCCATATGGGCTTTGTCCTTAGGATCTGCACAGGACACACACACGCGCACACACACACACACACACACAAAACAACCTTGGGATCACTGCCCAACTGGAAATAAGGCTGCCAGACTTAGCAAATTACGAGATGCCATTTGAATGTAAGATAAACAATAAATAACTTTTAGTGCAAATATGTCCCATGCAATATTTGGGACATAATTACACTAAAGAAATTCATTGTTTACCTGACATTCAAATTTCACTGGGTGTCCTATATTTTATTGAAAACAGACAGGGAAATGGAAACCAAGGACTTTCCCCACTGCCTTCCTCCCTCACCTCCTCTGTCAGGCTTGGGATGGTACATGCTGCTGTGACAATGACCCTTCTAGAACAGCCATTTCAATTTATACTGAAATGCCAAATCTAGATATGTACAGGGAAAGATTGTGATTTCTTCAGGGAGAATATAATTCTTTAGACTGGAATGTTAGATAGGCCCGAAGTCATGCCCTGAGCATAATTTTAATTTCTGGGTCAATGAGAAAATTTTTGCAAATTTAAAATATATTTTCTCCTTCCTCCTAAAATCAGCCAACCAGCCCAGAAAAACTACTGTTGTTCCCTCTGGGCAACTCCTTCTTTCACGAGGCAGCGTGGAAAAATTATCAGATTTAGAGCTAGACAGACCAGGGTTTGAATTCTGGCTCCAGGATTTGTTTTTCAATTCATATAAAGCCTCCAAGCAATTCATATAAAGTCTCCAAGACTCCGATATCCATAAAATGGGGATAATAATAACTATTCAGAGTTTTTATGAGATCAACCAGTATATGTGAAAGTGCTTCATTAACTGTGAAGGTAGTTAATGACATAATTATTATTTATGAGTTTCAAACACCACTGAGCTGGTTGAGTGGCTGTTACGTGTCATCTCCAAGGTAATTCAAGTTACACAAAGAAGGGAAAAGAATGAAAAATCTGGATGTAAGAATGAATATATCATTATGCCAACTGGTGTGTGAAAGGTATGCAGGAAGATTGCATTAAAAATTCTATGTTAATAAATTCCAGAACAAGGTTAATTCCAGTAACAGAAGACTATGCTGGTTGAGAGCTGTTTGTCCTCAGATAGATGCCTTACCCTGCTCTGTATCATAGGGAACTGACTTCTGAAGCCTATTTCCCAAGCTCTGGGTGTCAGCTGGCCTCCAGCTGGTTTGGTCAATGGGAGGAACTATGGGAAGTTAGACAGCAGAAAGAGGACTGAATCTTTCCATCTCTCCCTGCCTTGGACTGAGAAGTCCTTGAGCTTCTATTGGTGACTCCTAGACTCTAGTAACACCATCCTTTCCCTACTTTATCCTTCCCCTACTAGTGAAGATCATAGCTTCCTGAAACTGCTAACCTCTGGGTTGATTGTCTATTTGCTGGTTAGCTTCTTAGCCTCTTCATGCATAGCCAATTTCCTGCACTAAATTTTCTCTTTAACAAATAATCTGGGTGTTTCTGTTTCCTGGTTGGACCCTGGCAGATACAATGATGTAAGTGAGAATGGCTTTGGATCAGTCCTAAACAAAAAAGGTATATAGTGACCCTGAAAAGAATAAAAGGCTTTTTATTCTCTCTCAACCAGTCAGGTTGAGAAACACTATTCCAAGAGTATGCAGGATTCCTCAGAGCCATGGAGCTGCAAAGAGTACAAGATGAGTTTGGATGGCAAATCTCACTGGAAATCGCATGAACCCTCTGCTGTGTGCACAGGACTGCTTCCCCTCCTCACAATTAACCTTAGTTGGGTGAGCTATAAGAGAGCATCTAAGCTTGTGGCAAATAAGTAACTGTCCCACTTCACTCCAATCTCTCTGGCATCTTCTAGAAAATACATCCATTTTTTAAGCCAAATCACCTCAACTACACTTTGGGTAGAGAAAGGGAAGTGAAAGGAAAATAATTATAATGGAGGACACACGAGTGTGGCATTAATACTTTAAAAAATTTTTTAATGTTTATTTTTGAGAGAGAGAGAGAGAGAGAGAGACAGAGCGCAAGTGAGGGAGGGCAGAGAGAGAGGGAGACACAGAATCCAAAGTAGGCTCCAGGCTCTGAGCTGTCAGCATAGAGGCCGAAACGGGGCTCCAACTCGTAAACTGTGAGATGATAACCTGAGCCAAAGTCAGAAGCTTAACCGACTGAGCTACCCAGGCGCCGTTTGAAATTAATAATTTAAATGAGGTAACCTGGAACCTCCCTTCACTATAATTAAAAGGTCCTGGATTCATGGTTTCCATTTCATGGACTATGACCACTGAGGAGCCACAGAGGAAATGGAGCCATAAGAAACTGCAAATCATTCCCTAAGTAGGGTCTGAATAAGTATGACGTCTCCTGGTCTGGGTGACCACTGGGAAACTCCCCTATATGAAAGCTGAGATCCTGACATGAGAGGCAGATGGCATTAACAGACTCAGCTCGTATCTTCTTAAGCCAGGTAACAAAATTGAAGAGTTCCTTCTAAGTGTAGAGGCAGCAAATGGTAAGCCCGGTTCTCTTCTATATAGAATCTACAATCCTACATTCTTTTATTCAGTTAATAATTTCTATAAGGTCTCTCTATGTCTTATCCAGTCATGGTTTTCCTGATCATGGCTAATGCCAGAGATTGTCAGCTTCTAATCAGTGAAAAGCTTTCAAAGACAAGGCACTATTGACTCAGGTGCTAGCAGGACGTAAGTACTGTACTGTGTCTGTAACACATTTGAGTTGGAGATATTGAGATTATAAATCCTACCCTTCTGTTAGAGTGAAGTCCTCGTAGTATTGAATTTACATTTCTTCTTTATCTTCTAACTATTCTGTTTGTGTCCAGTCATCACAAACCTCTCTTAGAAGTCCTTGAAATATCAGGACCTCCGATGCTTAACGGCATCCCCTATGCAACCAATGGTCTTGAGACTATGCATTCTAATCGGCTATCATGGAAAACTGTGACTCAACCCACATCAATCCCATGTGCATACAGTGTTCCTTTTTTTAAAAAAAGTTTATTTATTTATTTTAAGTAATCTCTGTGCCAAATGTGGGGCTCAAACTTACGACCCTGAGATCAAGAGTCTCGTGCTCTTCTGACTGAGCCAGCCAGGCTACCCTACACAGTGTTCCTTTTCAGGCAGAAATACAATATGGCTTTTTGTCTATTTTTTCTCTGTTCATACCTAGTATGAACATAAATAAGTGGTGAAAACCGATCCACTTCACAAAAACAACATGAATCGAGACTGTATTCTACAGCAAGAGAACACGAACAGTGAGGAAGAAGAATGCACATCAGCTGTAAAAGTTCCTCCTTGTTTTAGAAAGTGTGCTTGTTTGCTTTTTCTATTTCCACAAGGTAGGAGGGAAAAGGTCCTGCTTCACTGAGCCAAGTAAGGTCAAAGAAGACTGAGTAGGTGGCCCTGTGGGCTGAAAGGGGTGGGAACATTTACTCCTTTTGGACAGGGTGTCCCGATCCTGCCAGCAGCAGCTTGACTGTATGCTGGGTGAGCGCTTTCCATATCCATCCCCGTGACCACATCAGTTCTGGGCTCAGGACGGCTTTAGTGGAAGAAGGTGGCGGCATGCAGGCCAAAGAATGGCTTCAGCAAGGGGACGTGTGGGAGATTGCTTGCTTTTATGAAGGACAGAAGGAGAGGGTGAGTGAAATCTTTTGACTGGTCTCTGCTTCTGGAAGTCCTGAAATTTCCATGTCCCTGTCCTCACAAAAATCAAAATCATCCAGGGGTGCAGCAGCACACTTAGTATTATTAGACCCCCCTAACACTTAAACATATATGTACACTGCTTGTTTTCCAAATGCATGTCGATTTTCCTGTATTAATCAAAAAAAAATAAAACTTTTTTTTTTAAGTGTTATTAATTTCAAGTAGCTTTCTGTCATGATGTAACATCTTAACCAGCTGGGAGTGAAACACAACCACAAGTAAAGGCTAATCTACAGGTATTTTTGTCCGTAAAAAGATCTCCTCGTACGAAAAGTTTGGGAATGCTAAGGAGTAACCCTGACATGAATGTGGGAGAGCTCCGCTTCATTTTCAGGCAAGGATGCTGGATTTCTAACATTCAGGGGCACCCCGAATATCACCTCACTCCCACACTCTCACCTCCCCACCTCCTGTCACCGCTGCTACTCTAGCCGCTGCCCCCAGAGCTGCCACTGCACACTGCACGCTCTTTGCTAAAGGCGTGATCAGTGTTAAGAATGTGATACATACATTAGCATGTCATTAAGAATTTCCTCCTCAAAGTAATCAAATAGCTGAAAATGCTTTAAAGAAAGAGGACTTTGGAGAAAGATAGTAACTCTCAGAGGTACCGGTCTCAGAAACAAGTATTTATGGACTGGCCTGAGGGGAGGAAATCTCTAGAGGCAGAGCCGTGGGGTGTGAATGTGTGACGTTGACACCCTTGAAGAAAGGTACAGTTGCTAGCTAGAGGGTTCCACAGGAAGGGAGTCTGCTTTTGTTTAAAAAGAAAAGAGCAAATCCCACCTGGGGTCCTGGGAGAGAGGGAAGGGCAGCTGGTCACACACCACAGAGAATAGATAATAAAAAACAGAAACACCAGTCTGTGAACACTTCAAATCATTCCTACTACCAAGAAGTATTTGAAAGCCCCAGGCAAACAGCTTTGGTCTCTTTGATCGTAGCAAAAAATTGAAGTGACTTGAGCCCTCACCAAATGTTCAAACTTAGCATCTCCCATAGTGAGAATACCTGAAACTCTGAGCCTCCAGATGTGGCACGCTGGGAAACACAGAGCCCCATCTTGGCAGTACGCTTGCCAAAAATGCTTGCCCTGGACCCAGTCATGAGGGGACAATCAGACAGATCCAGGCTATACATCATCCTATAAGACAACTGGCTTGGGCCCTTCAAAGAAGTCAAAGTCTTGAAACAGAAAGAAAGGCAGTGGAGGTGTGGCGCCTGGGTGGCATCCGACTTCAGCTCAGATCATGATCTCACAGTGGGTGAGTTCAAGCCCCGCACTGGGCTCTGTGCTGACAGCTCAGAGCCTGGAGCCTGCTTCAGATTCTGTGTCTCTGTCTCTCTCTACCCCTCCCCCTGCTTGTGATCTGTCTGTCTCTCTCTCTCTCTCTCTCAAAAATAAATAAACATTAAAAAAACTTTTTTAATTAAAAAAAAAGGCAGTGGAGGAGAAAAGGGGGAGGTTTGATTACAAGTGAGTAAGAAGCTTAATGGGCTTCTGGGTGGCTCAGTCGGTTAAGCATCCATTCGTGATTTCGGCTCAGGTCATGATCTTGCAGTTCATGAGGCTGAGCCCCACATTGGGGTCTGCGCTGGCAGTGTGGAACCTGCTTGGGATTCTCTTTCCCTCTCTCTCTGCCTTCCCCCTCTCACGCTCTCTCAGTCTCTCAAAATAAATAAATAAACATAAAAAAAAAAAAGGAGCATAATAACCAAGTGTAATGCATGTACCTTGAGTGGATTTTGGATTTTTAAAAATCTCTAAAAGAAAAATTTGAGACAACTGAGGTAATATGTGTACTGAATAATGTGCTTTCAGATGGTATTATGTACAAATGATACTATCGAATTATTGCTGATTTTCTTAGGTGCGGTGATGATTTTTTGGTCATGTAGTAAAGTGCTCTTATTCTTGGGAAATGCACGCTGAAGTATTTAGGGGTGAAGTTTCATGATGTCTACAACTTATATAACCTACTTTCAAATGGCCTGAGAGAGAAAGAGAGAGAAAGGGAGGGAGAGAGGAAGGAAGAAAATTAAAGAAAATATTACCAACTGATAAATTTAGCATGATACTTTCTTTTAACCTTCCGGTGAGTTTGAAATTTTTCAAAATAAAAATTAATAGGGAAAATGAAATAAATGTTGGGGTTCCTAAAGCGAGAGGGAGACTTATGGTAATTTTCTGTCCCAGCATTTTCTGGAACATATATTTTTCAAATATTCTTCTCAGAAAGGTGTTCAGTAAACATTTGTTAAGTTAAAAATGCACATACACACCAATCTTAAAGATATCCTGAAAACTGGAACATTTGACATTCAAATAAGAGCTTCCAGGCTGCTTCTCTCCTATCTGAAAAGAGCCCTAGAGTGGTAGATCACGTGTTCTGACCTGATGTACTAATATAACTTCCACTGTCCAGGTCGATAGCTCTGTCCACCACACCTACAGTCCCTCTGGCGAGGCAGCCCTCAAGGGAGACACATGACCTCACCTCCATCTCTACCTATCCCTCCACCTCCACCTCCAACAAGCTAATAGAATCTTGGGGAAGCATCTGACCAGACGAGGTCAATCCTTACATGCAGCCAGCACCCTATGTGTGATCCCAATGCAGAGACAAGGGAGACAATTAGGTCATTGGCAGTGGAAATTGGAACTAAAAGCCACAGAGAGAAGGTAGAATTGAATTTTTGAGGGATCTTGCTGTGAGGAAGCAGAAGCTATGAGTCAGATGACAAGGTGTGTGAACAGAAAAGAATGAAAACAGTCAACATTCATCTCAACAGAGATCAGAGAAGGGAGGATAGGAAGAATGACAGGAGGATGGGCCCTCCAGGCTGGGTGGTGAGAATGGGCTCTGAGGCTGCCTCTAGGGTTCCTGATGGTTCTCTGCAGGGTCAGATCCATTTCCAACCTCCATGTTTTCTCATGATAGTACCCCACAACACCCCTCAAAGGCTGGCCCTACGGTTGCATCTTGCCAACAAAAAGGAGCCAACTAAAATAGGACTTGCTCTTTAATAAGTTTTAAACCCAAAGGACAAAACTGGACAATAGATGCATGCAAGGTTCATGATGCTACCTGAAAATTAGAGACAGTGGCTGAAATCTGAAAGCTAGCAATATATTTTTCCAAGTGCAATCCATAGGCAAGACTTATCAAGGAAAAGGAAAACTGAAGAGCAAAAATTTGTTGGGAAACAAGACAGTAGTCTTAAACTATCTCTCTACAGATTACTTACTAATTTTGCAAAGGTGAAAATAACAGTTTTATGGTGGAGATCCAGTTAAATGTCTGGATTTTGATTACATTTATGTAAGAGACTATCCTTATATTTAGAAAAAAAACCCACTATATTATTTAGAAGTAAAGGGGCATAATGTCTGCAACATTATTCTCAAATCATTCAGATATATATATATATATATATATATATATATATTTAATAAATAGAGAGAGGGAAAGAAAACAAATATGACAAAATGTTTAACAATTGGTGAACAGAGGTGAAGAATTTATGGGCATTCTTTTAGTTGTGTTGCAATTTTTCTGTAAGTTAGAAACGGCTTCAAAGATAAAAGTTATGGGGGCACCTGGGTGGCTTGGTCGGTTAAGCGTCTGACTATTGAGTTCGGCTGACAGTGTGGAGCCTGCTTGGGAGTCTCTCTCTGCCCCTCCCCCACTTGCATGCTCCTGCATGCACGTGCGCTCTCTTTGTCTCTCTCAAAATAAATAAATAAACTTAAAGCTAAAAGTTATGAAAAATTAACACACAAAAACACAAATGGTTTTTAAAAGTGCACTCTAGGGGCACCTGGGTGTCTCAGTCAGTTGAGTGACCAACTCTTGATTTCTGCTCAGGTCATGATCTCACAGTTAATGGGATCCAGCCTCCAGTTGGGTTCTGCACTGACAGCATGGAGTTGACTTGGGATTCTCTCTCTCTCTCTCTCTCTGTCCCTCCCCCACTCTCTTTCAAAATAAATTTTTTAAAAAGTGCACTCCAAAACTAATTAGATTCTTGTTACAGGAAAACTGACTTATTTTGAGTACTGACAAATCATCATGTTAGATGACTGTAGACATTATTTCTGTTTTATAAGAATCTGCACATAAAACTAACTTGATTTGCAAGACTTTTGCTTGGAGAAATTGTACTGACACCAAGCAAATGGTTTAGCAAGATATATTTATTGCTTAAAATGTAGTCTGGAAAAGGAAAGAAGAAAGGGAAGGAAGGAAAAAAAAAAAGAAAAGCAAGAATGACATTTTGGCTCAAACTTTATGTTGGTTTTTTGTTGTTGTTTTGATTTGTTTGAGATTTTATTTTCAAGTAATCTCTACATCCAATGTGGGGCTCAAACTCACAACCTCAAGATTAAGAGTCACATGCTCTAACTGACTAAGCCAGCCAGGTGCCCCATTGATTCAAACTTTAAATTCAAGATGAGAAGGCGGGGGGGCGGGGGGGGGGCGGGGGGGGAGTCCTTCTGATTGAGGCAATAAGTAAGTTAATGAATGAATGAATAAATAAATAAATAAATAAGCAAACAAACACATAAATTCAAGATAAAAACTATTCAACTTTTGAACAGTGAGTTTGGATTACTTTGATAACTAGCTATCAAACAAACATGTCTAAAAAAGGTTTAAAGATACTCTGTGCTCTCTTTTCCTGCAAATAAGCCACAGATATACTTTAAAAATTGATACATAATTCACATACTATGTAATTCACCAATGGTTTTTAGTATATTCGCAGCGTTGTGCAACCATCACCATTGTTTAATTCCAGAACATTTGCAACACCCCAAAATGAGACCCTTTACTCATTAGCAGTCACTTCCTCCCTCCCTTGGCAAACACTAGTCTACTTTCCATTTCTATGCATTTGTACATTCTGGATGTTTTATGTATATTGAATCATACAATGTGTGTCTGTCTTCTCTCAGTTAGAATAATGCTTTCGAAGTTCATCCATGTTGCAGCACATATTAATCGGTATTTCCTTCCTTTTTATGGCTGAATAATATTCATTGTCCGGACAAACTTGCCACATTCGTTTATGAATTCATTAGCTGATGAACATTTGAATTGTTACCACCGTTTGGCTATTATGAATAATGCATCTGTGAACATTCATGTACAAGTCTTTGTGTGGCCATGTTTTCAATTCTCTTGCCTATACATACTGGGAATGAAATTGCTGGGTCACATTGTAATTCTGTTTGACGTTGAAGAACTGCCAGAATGTTTTCCAGTTTCTGCACACTTTATATTCCCACCAGCAGGGCAGGAGTGTTCCATTTCCTTCTCATGCTCATCAACACTGGTTATTTTCTGTCGTTTGTATTCCGGCCATCCTAGTAGGTGTGAGGTGGCTTCTTTGTGATTTTAACTTGCATTTCCCCAATGGCTAATAATGTTGAACAGTCACATGCCTTTATTGACTTATTTCTATATCTTTGGATAAATGTCCAAACAGTGGACTTTTAAATCCAAAGATTTTTTAAAATTTGGTTTCGGTATTATATGTGAAAGAAAATAAAGAAGAGTCATAAAAGTGAAGAACCAGCTGTAATCTTTGGTTGAATTAGTACATTCCTATATTTTGCATAGAATCAATGTTCAGATGGTGAACACATCTAAAAAAGAACTTGCATACTGAGGATTGGGGCAACATGGCATTTAGAACTGTGATGTGTGAATTCAGACCTCACAATTTGCTTCTCTGGCTTTCTCTCTTAGTAATGAACTTGTTAAAACATAGGCAACACAATAGCTTTTGAGTCCCCATCACCCCCAGCATCATCTTAGACCCTGAAGGTGGGAGGGAAAATTGGCACACTTTTTCTGAAGGACAATTTTACAAAATTTATCAAAGACGTTGAAAATGTAGATTATTTTTGATTCAATCATTCCCCTCTTAGGGGTTTATCCTAAGGAATTATAATGTATGCAAAGATATTTTTACTGAGATATTCAGTGAGATATTAGTGATAATATTTTAAAAAGCGGAAACCATCTATAAGTCCAACAATGAAAGGATTGGCTAAATACATTATGATACAACTATATGATACAATAAAAAATGTTTCAGTGGCAATATATTTAGCGACATGGAAAGATGGTCATAATAAAATATTAAGAAAAAAAGGAAGATGCAAAACAGAATGTATGGTATAATCCCAAGTGTGCTAAAGGAATCTGCACTCATGTGCATGTGCATGGAAAATACTTGAAAGGGTACACAGCTGAATCTCAACAGTGGAGAGAACTGCACCTAATATTTACTTTTTCCACATCTGTATTTTTGTTTCTTAGTGTTTTCTAATTCTCCAACAATCAACTTCAATTACTATATCCAGACAAGTTTTTTTTAAGTTTATTTATTTATTTTGAGAGAGAGAGAGAGACAGCAGGGGAGGGGCAGAGAGAGAGAATCCCCAAGCAGCATGGAGCCCAATGCAGGGCTCGAACTCACAAGCCACAAGATCATGACGTAAGCCAAAGTCGGACACTTAACCAACTGAGCCACCCAGGTGCCCCAAGACAAGTTTTAAAAGAATAGAATCGATATACTATTAATT
The DNA here is from genome assembly GCF_023721935.1 of Panthera uncia. Lineage (NCBI taxonomy): Eukaryota > Metazoa > Chordata > Mammalia > Carnivora > Felidae > Panthera > Panthera uncia. The sequence goes on along the minus strand of NC_064810.1, from coordinate 70,764,555 downwards.
GAAATTCAAATATATGTTATAATCAGAGCCTAACAAATATCACAAAAATAGAGAATTTCTTATAGGTGCTTAAAATTGAAATTATTGTAAGTGTGCTTAAAGGGATATTTGGAGTTAATGGAGGAAAAATATCATTGACTAATAACTAAAATAACTAAGTTGTTTTATAGAAATTCTTTTTCTTTTTGAGGGCCTCAGGGATTTAGATTTTGGGCTGTGTGTTCTTAGTCCAGCTTCTAAAAAGGTGACTGTAAGGGTGAAGAAAGAGTCCAGGCTAAGGGGACAAATGGAACAGGTTCAAAGCCTGGCTCTGACCTTCAGTACATCACTCAATTTCTTGGCCTCGATTTCCTCCCCAGTAAAATGGGAATCATAATGCCTGTGTGGTAGGGTTGCTACTATATTAAGGTAAGTTTTAAAAGAAGGTTCAAAAATAGTCTTTGTCATCTTTAAAGTGTCATCCTTGGCAGGTAATCAACCTGCCTGTGGCATTAAACACACCCAAGGTGGGAGCTCACTGCTTTGTAAGCAGCTGGTTGTGCAAATTCCGCTTGCATTTGCTTCCAGAACTCGGATCCCACTTCTAGAACTCGTGATCCCCTGCACAAATAAGCGAGGAGTATCATTTGAATTTGTTAGAATGCTCCTTGGATGTGTGGCCCCAAGAATTTATGTGAGAAAGGACAGTTCTGTTGCACATGACTCTTCTGTCACGTGCATGTTCGTTCAAATCTAGTAACTGACTTTTTTTTTTTTCTTCAGGAGAATTGTAGCATTTCTGAAGGAACTACCCGCCAGTATTTTAGAGATGAGAACACTCAGGCCAGAGAGATGGGATGATATGGACAAGGTGCCACAGGGAACACCATGCAGTGGTTTCCAAGCACTGGTTTAAAATACAGATAGATCTCTTGTTTGTACCACAGCCTAGCACACGTGATCAGCCAAGCTTTACCCACTCTTGGGGGAAGGGTCTTCATCTGGGAATGGCTTAGGTTCTGTCTCTGCCTGGAGGGAGGCTGGAGGCCACAGCAGCTTTTCTTCTCTTGGGCTCTACCTATAACCAATTCCTGGCAGCCGGTGTGGAGGGAATGCTGCTTAAACACTATCCTGCCAGATTTTGTGGCCTCAGGGCTACAAATGAGTCAGCCGGCTTCCCTATGTGGTCAGGGTCAGCCCTTTAGAACCAATGGAGGTCAGTTCGCTCTGTCCTGTTCCATGACCACAGGTTTTAAAAAATGCAAATATGCTCCCACTGGGGCCATAACACCTTGCTCTTACATGGCTAGTGGTACTGGGCATGTGTTGTCACCTTCGTTTAGGAGAGACCCACGTAATCTCTGTGGACAGGAACCCTACCAACAACGCATTAGTTTCAAACTTGTCATTTCCTTTCAATATCACAGGTTTCTCTCTCACACTCCAATGTGGTCATAGGTGACAATAATACCTGCCTTGCTGACCTCACAGGGTTATTTCAGGACCGAATGAGAGAATGTGTGTGAAGAACTTTGTCAATATAAGGAAATGTTGCAGACTTCATTAGCAAGAGAAGGTCATGTCAGAATTAAACGCAGAATTCCTCTGTGCAAACAGGGAGCTCATACTGATATAAATAAAACAGAAGAGTGGCAGAACATTCTCCCATCCGTCTGAGCTGTGGAGTGTGGATCTGGAGATGTTCGGAAGAGGAGAGAGCACCCAAAGTCTGTGGGAGACTATAGGCAGGGAAGGGGTTATAGGTGAGAACCAAGGCTTATGGCCCAGAGTGGAACTATATTGCCTCCGCCCCTCCAACCTTGGTTCCCTTGAAAAAGAGCCCAACTGAGGAAAGAAATGATGTAGATTCCAGACAACGGACCAGCTTAATGGGGTGGTATTCAAGCTGTCAAATTGCTTCCCAGGCTCTCAATTGCGATAGCTAATGTTTATTGAGGGTTCACCTTGGGATAAGCGCTATGCCAGGTGCTTTACATATAATAATCCTCACAAAATCCTAGCAGATAAATGCTATCATCTTCATTTTACACATGGTAAACTGAGGCTCACAAAGGTTCAGGCCATATAGTTAGAGAATGTCAGAGCTGCGATTCAAACCTAGTCTGTGAATCCAGCAAAATTCAACCCAATGCCACAAGCCCCAGCCACCCGGGATACTTGCTATCCATGACTAAATTGTATATTTTCACACACTGTTTCCTTTGTGGGAAAGGTCCTTTTTCTGGTCTTCTCCAGCTGCCAAACTCCTATTCATCCTTCAAGGCCCAGTGCATATGTCACCTCCTCATCTCATTCTAATAGTTCAGTTGAGCAATGATCCAATAATCCATATAACATAATAATATATCATAGAGTTACAGCTCTTATTGAAGTTTTTTGATATTTTTGTTATTTGATTTTTATGTTTATGAAAAGCAAAATGAGCAGTTACCAGGTATTGTGAGTAATTTGACATTTCCCCAATATTTTATTGTGAAAATTTTTAACACACAGCAAAGTTGAAAGAATTTGACAGTGATTGCTGGTATACCCATCACACAGATTGTGCTATTAACATTTTACTATATTTGTTTTTATCACATAGCTATCGATCTACCTATCCTTCTATCCAGCCTTCAATCCATCTTATTTTTTTTAAGATCTTTTGTTTTTTTACTTTTGAGAGAGAGAGAGAGAGAGAGAGAGAGACGGAGAGAGCACAAGCGAGACAGAGGCAAAGAGAAAGGGAGACAGAGAATCCCAAACAGGCTCCCCACTGCCAGCACAGAACCCGACATGGCCCTGGCACTCACGAGTTGTGAGATCATGACCCGAGCTGAAACCAAGAATCATATGCTTAACTGACTGAGCCACCTAGGAGCTCAAGTCATCTCATTTTTTGATGCATTTATAAATGGACTGCAGTCAGGGCGCCTAGGTGGCTCACTGGGGTTAAGCGTCGGACTCTTGATTGCGGCTCAGGTCATGATGTCATGGTTTGTGAGTTCGAGCCCTGCATTGGGCTCTGTGCTGACAGTGCAGAGCCTGCTTGGGATCCTCTCTCTTCCTCTCTCTGTCCCTCCCCTGTGCTCTCTCAATAAGTAAATAAATAAATAAACAAACTTTTAAAAAAGATATAGATTGCAGTCATCAGTATACTTCCCCCTAAAAACTTTAGAATGCATATCGAGCGATTTAACAAAAAATGAAGCTACTACTTGTTCAACCTTCTAGATCAATCCAATTAATTTAATCGAGATTGCAAAGTCAGCTACTTGGAGAAAAGTTTGTCTTGTTAAAAAAAAAAAAAAAAGATTTGACAATCACTGCTTTAGAGTCCTCAGAATTAGGAGGAAAGCTGTCTACACTGCAGTGTAAGTGACTGATATCCCTTTAATACACTGCTCTTTAATGGATATCTTATACTTCACAGCTCTTTACATGGATATGCTCTTTAATACAAGGCTCTTTTATATCAGTTATGATGAAATATAATAAAGTTTTCATGGTGTAGGTTCAGGACGGTAGGGGAGATGATTTTTGTCTTTCTCAAAATCCCCCAAATTGCACTGACAAGGTGGCTGCCTGTTCTAAGGCTGATTTTTTTTCACTACAACTTATTTGAATTCACAGAGGAATGGGAATAATGTGATTTTAAGAGAAGAAATCCCCTCCGCCAAAAATAACAATGATTTTTAAAATAATATTCTTCTCAAGTTTATCTATTTTGAGAGAGAAAGAGTGCATCCGCAAGCAGGGGAGGAGCAAAAAGAGAGGGAGAGGGAATCCCAAGCAGGCTCCATAATGTCAGCGTGGAGCCCCATGCAGGGCTCAAACTCACGGACGGTGAGATCATGACCTGAGCCGAAACCAAGACCTTCACTGAATAAACAACCTAGGTGCCCAATACCAATGATTCTTGGGGGATTCTTGGATAAAGCCAAAACAATTGGATTATAACTTAACACTATTGAATAATAATAGCAATAACAGCATGAAGTTGCAAAGTCTTCTTACCGACCTTGGATCTCGTTTAGTACTTCACAACAGTTCTATAAAATAGGCATTGCTGTCTCCATTTTCACTGTGGTAAAATACCCATAGAAGCTACCATTTTAAACCTTTTTGAGTGTACAACTCAGTAGCATTAAATACATTCACTTTGCCCTGCGATCTCACCATAATCCTTCTCCAGACCTATCCAGCATCCCAAATGGAAACTCGGTACCCACTTAACAGGAACTCTCTATTCCCCCTCCCCTCAGTTCCCGGTAACCACAGTTCTTTCTTTTTTCTTTTTCTTTTTCTTTTTAAAAAATTTTTTAAAGTTTATTTATTTATGAGAGACAGAGACAGCATGAGTGGAGGAGGGGCAGAGAGAGAGGGAGATACAGAACCTGAAGGAGGTTCTAGGCTCTGAGCTGTCAACACAGAACCAGACACGGGGCTTGAACTCACAAACCGTGAGATCATGACCTGAGCCAAAGTCGGATGCTTAACCGACTGAGCCACGCAGGTACTCCCACAGTCCTTTCTTTATCTATACATTTGCCTACCCTAGGTACCTTGTGTAAGTGGAATCATGTAATATCTGCCCTTTTGTGCTTGGCTTATTTCATTTAGCATCAGGTTTCTAGTCCCTCCATGTCATAGCATGTATGAGAATGTCATTCCTTTTTATAGCTGAATAATATTCCATTGTATGTATAGATCACATTTTGTTTATCCATTCACCCATCAATGGACATTTGGGTTATTTCCACCTTTTGGCCACTGTGAATAAGACTGCTATGAATACTGGAATGAAAATCTATGTTCAAGTCCCTGCTTATTATCTCCATTTTATAGATAAGAAGTCCAAGGCTCAGAAAGACCCAAATCAATTGTTCAACAAGCCAAAACCCAAGTTCTGGCCCAGGTAGGAGGTGCTGGATGTGCACCTGCCTGGGACGAATATATGTTGAGTGAATGTTCAGCTGGGTTGCACAGGTTTGTATTTGTTGGCAAATAGGTATCCCATGAGCCTGGCCCCTCTCTTGGAACTGCCAGGCCCCACCATGATCGAGCAGCCAGGGAGGTTAACACCTGACCCAACATGGGCCCCAGGATTCTGCTTCTAATGACAATGTCCATTCCGATTGGTCAGTGCCTCTGCCATGCAGTGTTTGATATTCTGAATAGTAAGTACCCCTGAGTGTTCATGGGGCCATGGTCTTCTGTGGGTCACCTGTCAATGCCATGAAGTGTAACTATGACAAAGGTGAAGGCCTTTACAGGTTTGCAAAAGGAGCTACAAAGCCTGGGAAAAACCTGGGAATTTAGAAGGAAACAAGAAGCCAGTATTACTAAATATAATGGAAGCTTCAGTTCAGGGATTGGGGAAAGTCTGGAGAACCTAGAAGAGAAAGGCCATCAGGAGAGTCCCACGAGGAGGTCTACAGCTGTCAGCCTAGACAGTGATAAGGAGACCATTAGCGTGTCTGAAAGCTGAAGGAGGTGACCCAGGGCCAACCCAGGAAAGACCTGAGAGAGAGAGCTCAGCCTTGGCATCTGGTAGGACCCCCCAAGGAGACATTGGAAAGGCAGGAGAGACCCAAGGGACCATAGCTGGTCTAGACGAGGAGTAACAACAGGAAGGACCAGAAGGAACCAGTGTCCAGCCTGACATCTAGAAAGGAGTGACATGAAGTTACTGGAGAACATGATGTGCACATCAAGATGAGCCCCTGCCGGCACTGTGGGTGCTGGGCTGCCTCAGACATTTAGGTCCTGCTTGAGAAGACAGAGCCCCAAGGTAAAAAGGTAAAAGGACAGAGTCAAGGGAAAAAGACAGAGCCCCAAGTGCTATCTTCTGTGGAGAAATCCCCTCCTGATTCTTTTTTTTTCTTGGAGGTGGCAGCAGAAAGTTTCTTGGGGCACACAGCTAGCACCTGACTACAGCGACCTTCTGGGTCGGGGCTGGATGTGGGGCATCCCTGTGTCCTCACAGGGCTTTGTGGCCACATTCAGCCCATCATAGGCGCTAGCTCTGCTCCTTATGCCTACCTCGTTGGTGAGAACACGACAGGGTTCTACTTCCTCCTTTATTCCCTTTGTTGGTCTGAAATCACTCATGCATTAGAGCAAGAAGATACATGTGCTTTGGTGTCAGCACCTGACTCCATTTGCTCTGGAAATCAGTTGGTTTTTCCTACCCACACTCATTTCTCCTTCTGGTAACATCTCCTCAATTCCCCTTTGAGGAAACCACCTCTTCCTTTTTCTTCCTTTTTTATTTTGTTGCTTTTTAATTGTAAAATACTCATAGCCTAAAATTTACCATCTTAACCATTTTTATTTTTATTTATTATTTTTTTAAATTTTATTCATCGGGTGGGGAGGGACAGAGAGAGGGAGGCACAGAATCTGAAGCAGGCTCCAGGCTTTGAGCTATCAGCACAGGGCCCAATGCGGGGCTCGAACCCATGAACTGGGAGATTATGACCTGAGCTGAAGTTGGACGCTCAACTGACTGAGCCACCCAGGCGCCCCATTAACCATTTTTAAACGTAAAACTCAATAGTGTTAAGTACATTTCCATTGTCATGCAACAAACCCCCTTCCTTTCTTAAGAAGCCCACATTTGTTTGGGTTTGACCTCAATCCCTGGCTCCAAGGAGGGGCCTATGCACGAGGCCTCAGACCAGGCCCATCAGAGCCCCCTATTTCCCTAACCACAGTGATGGGTTTACATTGGGTACCTCACAGATGACAAGCCCATGACAATCAAGAGAAGGACTGTTGTTAGAACTATTGGGAAAGAGGCTTTCTGTTCTTGCCTTCAGATGCCAAACTTGTGGGAACTAAGCTTGGAGCTGTAGTTCTTTGAATTCATGGAGGAATGGGATCATCTTTGCCACCAACTTTAGGACCTGCCTAATAACAGGAAAAGGCAAAGCTGGCAGTGTTTGAGCACCTGGACCCAGCCATGCCTGAAGCTATTTCACACAGACTTTTTGTTTATTTGAAACAATATTTTTTTTTTTCCCTGAAGCCAGGCTGAGTTAGGTTTTTGTCATTTCTAACTAAAAGACCGCTGAACTCAGGTTTACAGTTGCTTGTGAAGCTTGACAAGATCCAAGTGCCAGTGTCCTTTTTCCCTCTCCTCTCCTCTCTGAGCTTTCAGAGATCATCCCCTCACCTAGCCCAGAAGCCCCTACACATTGAGCACATGACATTTTATCAGTGATGTTGCGAAGAATAGTTTGAGGGGTGGGAAATGAGTATAATAAAGAAGTTCTATCAAAGGCAAAAAAGATTCGTCACTAATATCCAGTCATGTCAGTAAGCATCACTGAGCATATAGCATGTCCTGAGCAAGATAAGGTTTTTCAGTCATGGTTGAAAGCCCACTGTCCCCTAACTTCTGTGGTTATAATGTGGGTCTGAGGATAGCGTGAGGTACATCTAGTTGTCCATCCAAGAGTCTAGTTTACACTTTGTGGTGTGGATGCACACTGCAGTCAGAATGAAAATTGTAACGGGTACTGGCATCACTCTTCTGTGAGGAAGAAACAATACAGCGACAGAGGCCAGTGCATTCCTAAAAAGGCCTCAGGCCAAAGACCCCAGGCCCTGCCTTCTGTTTGGGAAGTCCCTGCTCTTGAATGAATGGTTTAAGCACTACGTGGGATCAGGTTTATATGGGTTTTCATGAAGTTCCTATAAGGGCGCCCACTAGATGAAGCACCCTCTTTGTGAAACAGACTTTTGTTTTGTTTTCTTTTAACCTAAAGGCAATAATCAAGGTTTTGTTTTGTTCTATTTTTTTTTTTCTTGGCCCATGATTTTCTAATCACCCTAGGAACTCTCAGACATACATATACAAACCTATGGGGCGTGTAAGAAAAATAAATAAGTCTCAGGGCTATAAAACCCAGCAAACCATCAGCGCCTACTGCAGCACAGCCAGTAGGTGAAGGGGGCACAACATGGGGGCTCGCAGGGCCGGCTCTGTGTACTGAATGTTTCTCCTATCAGACTCCAATAGGCTGCACCCATCAGGGAAGAAACCTCCAGTGGGGTCCCCTGGAAGTGCACCACTCAGGACTAGCCCTCTCCAGGGGCTCCATTCTTAAGATCCTGCTCAGCCTCCTATAGTTCCAGCCATAGCTGGGCACGTGGCCACCTTCTCTCTGGGGTAAAGCCTGGTCAGTGGCTCCTTACTTATGACAGCTCCTAAGTGCACAGGGATACAAGCTGAACCTCTATAATCTGGCCCACATGGATAGGCCACCAGGGCTACTACAGAAGAGCACTGGACAAGAGGCCAGAAAAGCCTGGGATCTAGGTTCCCTCTGATACTTACTAGCTGTGGGTCCGAGTAACAACACCCTACAGAATTTCCCAAGGACAAAAACTCTGGGGAATGGGCTTTGCCTGTCTTATTCAAGTTCTATCCCCAATACCTTGAAGGCACCGACACATGTAAGACATACATAAATATGTGTCGCTGTAAATGAGTCTCAGTGCCTTCATCTATGAAATGGTGATTCTCAATCCACGTCGTGGGACAGGAAAGGAGATCCGTCCAAGCACTCAGCATGTTGAGTGTTCACAGTAGAGTCTTATCACCTCCTCCAGTCACTCAGCCCAGGAAGGGAGCATTAGTGTTCCCATTTCACAGATGAAGAAACTGAGGCTCAAGTGTTCTCCCCAGAGGGCCAGGACTCAAACCCCCAAAGGAGGAATCCGAAGCCTTCATTGCTTTCACTGCACCACACCACCTTTTTCGGCTGTAAGTGCTCCCAGAGGGAGGTTTCTCCACCTACCCGGAGCTGTGGCCCCCAAACCGAGCACAAAAGCGGTGGCGTTTGGATGCAGCAAGCCACAACTTCCCGGTCAGTCCCGAGCTGCGAGCCACGGACGCTGACCTACCACCCAGCCGCGCGCCAGCTCGCCCACCCCAGCAGGGCCGTCCCGCAGGAAATACTCACGGCTCCCGCAGGCCCAGGCGGCTCCGCGGGGTGCATCCTCTCCCGGGGCTTCGGACTCCTCGAGAGCAGCCGAAAGCGGGGCTGGGCCGCCTCCTCTCCCTGGGGCATCAGATTATTTTAGCACTTGCGGAAGGAACGGACGGAAACTGAAGTCACATGGAGAGCAAGCTGCTCAGCGACTCAGCACTCGCAAGAGCAGGCATCTTAGAGGGAACTGCCCTGCGGTGCTGACAGGGGGATGGGAGAGGGCGGCTGCGCAGGGCCCCCCACCCCGCGCAGGCCGCCTGCACTTTAGCCACGAGTCTGGTTATTTTGGGGGGTCTCCCAGGACTGCTAACCAAGGTTACCCAGGCTTTTTTGCCTTAAAGCCTTTTTTTTTTTTTTTTTTTTTTTTTTTTTTAGTTTTATTTTAATCACCCTTGTGATCACAAGTGCACTCCTTAATCCGCATTGCCTATTTTCACCCATTCCCCCACCCACCTCCCCTCTGGTAACCATCAGTTTGTTCTCTATAGTTAGTGTTTTTCTTGGTTTGCTTCTCCCTCTTTTTTTTCCCCTTTGCTCATTTGTTTTGTTTCTTAAATTAACATATGAGCGAAGTCATATGGTATTTGTCTTTCTCTGACTTATTTTGCTTAGCATTATACTTTGTAGCTTAATCCATGTGGTTGCAAATGGCAAGATTTCACTCTTTTTTATGGCTGAGTAATAGTCCATTAGGTATATATACCACATCTTTATCCATTCAGCAATTGATGGACACTTGGGCTGCATCCATAGTTTGGCTATTGTAAATAATGCGTCTATAAACATTAGGAAGCATACATCCCTTTGAATTAGTATTTTTGGATTCTTTGCGTAAATACCCAGTATTTTGCTGGCTCATAGGGTAGTTCTATTTTTAACTTCTTGAGGAAACTCCGTACTATTTTCCACAGTGGCTGCACCAGTTTGCATTCCCACGAACAGTGCACAAAGGTTCCTTTTTCTCCACATCCTCGCCAGCACTTGTTGTTTCGTATGTTTTTCATTTTAGCCATTCAGACAGATATGAGTGATATCTCATTGTCATTTTGATTTGCATTTCCCTGATAAGTAATGATGAACATGTCTGTTCATGTCTTCTGCCCATTTTTAATTGGATTATTTGGGTGGTTGAGGTGTGTAAGTTCTTTATATATTTTGGATATTAACCTTTTTTCAGATGTCATTTGCAAATATCTTCTCCCATTCAGTAGGCTGTCTTTTAGTTTTGTTGCTTGTTTCCTTTGCTGGGCAGAAGCTTTTTATTTTGACATAGTCCTAACAGTTTATTTTTGCTTTTGTTTCCCTTGCATCAAAGGACCTATCTAGAAAAACGTTGCAATGGCCAGTGTCAGAGAAACTACTGCCTGTGCTCTCTTCTATGATTTTTATGGTTTCAGGTCTCACATTTAGGTCTTTAATCCATTTTGACTCTCTTGCCTTAGAGATTTTGAGGGGTGGTGAACCAATTCCTATGAGCTCTGCTGACCCAGAAACTCTTCCCCATGGTTATAGCCCAGGGTCAAGCAGGAGCAGACTTGGGATATGGGTAGGATATGCATTTTTTTCCGATCAGGAGAGAGTCCACCTTTGGAAGAGTCATCCACTCAGATAGTTTATTAATAATCTCCTTTTATGTGTCCCACATATCAAAAAAAGAAAAAGACACAGAAATTGTTTTGTGGTGAACTTTTGAGTACCATGAACTTAAAAAAAATTTTTTTTTAATGTTTATTTACTTTGTGAGAGATAGAGACAGAATGTGAGAGGGGGAGGGGCAGAGAGAAAGAGAGGGAGACACAGACTTCTAAGCAGGCTCTCAGCACAGAGCCCAGCATGAGACTCAAACTCATGAACCACGAGATCACGACCTGAGCCAAAGACTCAAACTCATAAACTGTGAGATCATGACCTGAGCCAAAGACTGAGCCACCAGGTTCCCCATCAAGTGCCATGAACTTCTTGATCATAGGTTGCATTGATTAAGTGTTTTTTTCCTTATATGTACAAATTTCCCTGCTAGCTCTTGCCAAGAGGTCAAAAGAATAATTGAGCTAATAATAGCCACCATCGGCTGTCAGGCACTACTACGCTGAGAGCTTTCTGTGCATTACCTCATTGCTCCTGTTCTCGAGGAACTTGAATCTAGTGGAGAAGGCAAAATATTTATAGTGTCTGCTGCATCCCAAGTGAGAAATGCAGGCAACCACAGTAGGAGTCAGGGAAGGGATCTTTAGTTCTGTTCTTTCCCATCAGAGCTAGAGGGTTAAAGTGTCCTGGAGGGTTGGCTCTCATCTCTTGTAGCCTGTTGATTTGTGATTCTGTATGGCATTATTATTCTTGGAATGTCCATCCTAAGAGAACAAGAGTAAGTCGTTCCTTCTCCAAATACCCAGAAAATTGTCTTTGCTCCGTAAAATATTCATTCATAATGGTAATAATGATGACATTAATGAAAAAACTCAATAAAAGTCAAATGGAAGAGAACGAAGTTTCTCTTCCAGGCCTTTTTCTTCTTGTGGGATGCATTTTCTACTCATGTGTCTTTTGTGTCAACCTGTATGTTGATAACTCCTGAATTACAATCTCCAGCTCCAACGTTCTCTCCCAAGATCTTCCCAATAGGATCCAGACTTTTGTTTTTAACTGTCTGCTGGTCAGTCAACTCCTCCCATAGTGGCTGCAACGCAATATATCCTAAACTGAATTTTTATCCTTTGTCCCAGCCAGTTTCTCTCCCTGTTTGGCTGTCACTGTTCATGGGAAGACTTTACCCCTCACAGCCAATTGGCCACCCATTCGTACTGATTCTAACGCGGAATCCAAACTTACTCTTCATCCTTTCTGCCACTGTCCTGGGTCTAGATTCATCAATTCCTGTCTGGATCATTTCAGTAGCTTCCTGTCTCTCTGTCAGGGCTCTCTGTCTCCGATGTAGATTCCACCCAGTTGCCACAGGCGTCTTTCTAAAATGTGTATCCGATCATCTCACTTCCTGCTTAAAGCACTTTCACGGCTTGCCATTGCCTTTCTTACCTTAAAACCAGGTTCAGTGAGTTTAGGGGTTCCTCAGAGGCGCCTAAGGACTGCTTGGTGGGACTCCGGGCATTTCATTATCTCCTCATCCCAAACAATTCCACTTTTAAATGTTTTATGCTTTGAGATTCTTCACAGAATTTCTCTTAAGAAAGGCAGTGGCCACCCCCTCAAAAAACAAAAACAAAAACGGTTACAAAACCAGTGGTCTTCATGGATGTGTGGAGACAGGCCAGTCTGTTGGCAAATTGCACCAACAGCTCTAGAGCGAGCTGGAAGGACCTAAGACTTCCAGTTGAAACCAATGTTGCTTTGCAGCTGAAGACAGATCACTTTTCATGCCAGCAAGGCTGTAGCCCTGGCTGCAGAGCCCAGGATTAGACCCCTTCCCAAGCAGGCTGGTCGAGGCAGAAGGGATCAGGGTACTTCCTCTGGAGTTCAACCGTGCATCCAGCCCTGCCCTAGCCAAGCACATCCCTCCTTGGGATGGTGACAGTCTGGGGGACTCTGAGCCTTTTTCTTTGAGCCTGCTCCATATGTGAGTTTGTACCCATCTCCTGCTCAACTGTAACAAAGCCAAATTTAGTGTCAAGCAGGACACCAGGGTTTCCGAGGAGATGTGAGGTGAAAGCAAGAAGCTGGACACTTGTCAACTGGGGGAGAAAGTCCAGGTGCCTCCTGTAGCCTGATCTTGCCTCCAGCCTCTCGTCATTGTTACCTCCCACACTTCAACATGTGTCTACAAGTGGGTTTCAACCAGTCTTTTTTTTTTTTTTTTGAAAGAGAACTCTTTATGACTTTGATGTACAGAACATTCAACAGCACACACTCAGCCCGGTTTGGTGGCCAGTTCTTTAGCCTTTGGTTTTTCCAATTTGGCGATGTGAGCCATCGACTTTGGACCCAGGACGTTACCTCCTCAGTGACAGTGAATGTCATCATTTCTGTCATTGTAATTGGTCCTAATGGTTTCCATCAGCTTAGCCAGAGCACCTTTGTCTTCCAAGTTATCCTGTGTGAAGGCAACATTGGTGCAGGTCTTCCTGTAGACAAGATGCCCTAGTCTGGCCTTCACCTTGATAATGCAGTGGGGGACCCTCATCTTATGACATAGGGCAGGCAGGAAGACAACCAACTCAATGGGATCCACATCATATGCAATCACTACCAGCAGAGACTTATTTTCCCTTAAGGTGGTGACAGTTTTAACCCCAGCTTGAAGGACAGGTGGCCACCGAGGGGGGGCATGCCCTTTGCTGGCAGCTTTCTTCTCATCCCAGGCCAACAATATCTGCTTCTTCTCTTGCTTTGTCTCTGGTCTGTATTTGTGGGCCAGCTTAAGCAGTTGAATAGCTGTTTGGCGGTCCAAGGCCTGGGTGACCTGGTTAATCATGAGAGGCACTTAAAAAAATTTTTTTTGTTACATTTTATTTATTTTTGATAGACAGACAGAGCACAAGTGGGGGAGGGGCAGAGAGAGAGGGAGACACAAAATCCAAAGCAGGCTCCAGGCTCCGAGCTGTCAGCACAGAGCCCACTGCGGGGCTTGAACTCACAAACTGAGACATCATGACCTGAGCCAAAGTCAGACACTCCACAGACTGAACCACCCAGGCACCCCCATGAGAGGCACTTTTAGACGTTTCTAGAGAAAAGGCCTTTGCCTCTGCAGCCAGATGTAGTGGGGCCATTTGAAGAAGCAGGTGAGGTCGCTTTTGGGCTGGATGTCCTATCTGATGCCAAAACTTGTGGGCCTTTTCTCAAACAGGAGATTGACCACCTTCTTGGCCTCCTGAGTTTTGACAACAGCAGGGGCTGGGACTACCTTCTTCCTCTTAGCCTTCTTTCCTTTCAGTGAAGAGAGTGGGTTCATCCAATCTGGTCTGCTCACAATTTCCCTAAACACAGAACAAATGTTCCCCACTCTGTATTCCCTCTGTCAGAGGCTTCTCTTATTTGCAATGGCCTCTCCTCCGCCTACCCCAACCCTCCCCATCCCCAAGGCATTGCTTGGGTTCCCCTCCTCTGCAAAGCCTCCCCACCGAGATCTCCCTGTGGTGTTTTCTAGTCCACCTTGGGTTCTCTGCCCCAACCACAGACAGGGCAGCCCTTCCATCTGGCCCTATACCTTGGTAGCTGGGCCTGGCCAAGCAATGAGCTGGTGCCTCCCCCACTTCTCCTGGCCTCGGCACATGACAGGGAGGGGATTTCCTTTGGGGCCTTAACTGGGAATTGTTCTCTTGCCCCACATCAGCCGGCTGCTGGGGGAGAGTCTTCAGTAGTTTCATTTCCCTCGTTTGGAATGTAGTTTTTAAGAACCAAAAGTCAAAAACGGAAAGAGGAGAGGCCACCGCCCACAGTGGAACCACTCAACCCCTCATGATGCCAGTCCTGGAAAAGCTTAGGGTTCAGTGCAACGACTGAGGGTGAGGGAGGGTGGCTTGGCTGAAGGTCCTTCTTGGCTTGTTTACTCCTCTGCTGTAATCGTTGGGGGAGGGGGTGAGTCTCAAATCCTCAGGTCAGCTCCTCTTGCTCCTTGTTGCCCACGAGGTGGGGACTTACACAACTCACAAAGCTCTCCTAGGATAATGAGCCCATGGCCTCACTCAGCCACTAATTCCAGTAACTGACCTCCGTGTGGACCCTGCCCCTGCCTCTTCCTTTTCTAGAAATACTGACAGTATCAACATATGATCAAAGATTTCGTGTGGTGCAAAGATGACAAGATTCCTGCAGAAGTATCCTGTCAGTGCCAAGGTGCAGCTAGCACTGTGACATTGATGGGGAGGGACACACACAATAGGCATGGTTCAGTTCAGGGCAGAGTTGGGAGGGAATGAATCATGCAAAGACAGGTGCTGGGAGAGTCATGGGAGAAAGGTGCATGACTACTGGGTGACTCCAAAGGAAGCTTTGTGGAAAAGGCAGTGTCTGAACTGCATGCTTACAAGATGGGACTGGGTGTGGGGTCAAAGACCGGAGGAGAGATCAGGAAGGTGATGCATGAGATAAAGTCATGCCAAGGAGAGACTGTAGGAGAGGTGATGGCATCTCTCTGCACGTCTGCAGGAGTCTGATCAAGGTTCTTCTGTCCAGTGCTGCACATGGGCAGTTCTTGTTCCACTTCTGCCTTTCCGGGGGTAGGGGTCCTGGCAGGCAGGGACTATGGTTTGTTCACATTGGTATGCATCCCTAGCAATACCTGGTCTAGCACCTAGTGGGTGCCCAGCAAAGGTTTTTCTCTCTTTCTTTCTTTTTATTGAAGTGTTGTTGGCGAACAATACATACAATATTGTATTAGTTTCAGGGGTACGATATAGTGATTCAATATCTACATACATTAAGAAGTGATCACTGTGAGAAGACTAGCTACCACCTGTCACCATACGAAGTTGTTACAATATTGTTAACTATATTCCCTAATGCTGTGCACTACATCTCCTTGATGTATCTTATACCTTTTAAATCCCGTCTCCTATTTTTCCCATCGCCCCACCCCTTCCCTCTCACAACCACCAGATTGTTTTCTGCATGAGTCTGTTTCCGTTTGTTTGTTTGAATGCTTATTTATTTTCAGAGGGACAGAGAGAGCAAGGGAGGGGCATAGAGAGAGGTGGGGGGAGAGAGAGAGAGAGAGAAAGAGAGAGAGAATTCCAAGCAGGCTCTGCGCTGCCATCATGGAGCCCAATGCAGGGCTCGATCCCATGAACTGTGAGATCATGACCCCAGCCCAATTGAGTCTGATGCCCAATGGGCTGAACCATCCAGGGAACCTTTGTTTCTTTGTTTTGTTTTTTAGCAACAGAATTTTTTTTAATGTTTATTATTATTATTTTTGGAAAGAGCACAAGTGGGGGAGGGGCAGAGAGAAGGGGACAGAGGATCCAATGTGGGCTCTGTGCTGACAGTGTGACAGCAGCAAGCCCATTATGGGGCTTGAACTCAAGAACTGTGAGATCACGAGCTGAGCCGAAGTCAGAAGCTCAACCTACTGAGCCACCCAGGTGCCTCTAGCAACAGAAAATTTCTTAAATGAATGAAGGTTGAAGTGTCATTTGCTCTAGAGCAGTTGGAGAGGTTGAAGATTTAAGAAAAGTCACTTATTGGTCATTGAGAAATCCTTTTTCACAATTGATGAATATAAATCTGAGTCCTTACAGGGGAACTGGGTGGTTCAGTTGGTTAAGCATCTCTTGATTTTGGCTTGGGTCGTGATCGAGTTCCACGTTGGGCTCTGTGCTGACAGGGTGGAGCCTGCTTGGGATTCTCTCTCTCCCTCTCTCTCTCTCAAAATAAATAACAAAAAATAAAATAAAATAAAATAAAATAAATCTCAGTCTTTATCATGGGCTCAACGCCTTGCGTGATCTGGTTCTGTTGGGGAATGTGATCAAAAAAGACATGATCACTGACAGACCCATGAGCTGGACCTAGGCACTCACAGGCTCCTCTTTCCCTCCCCTGTCCTTTGGAATATGGGTTCCACTTTCCTTTCCCACTCCCAGAGTCTCCTCCAAGGACAGAGCCTTGAGATGGTGATGTGATGTTGAAAACACCTGCATGGTATCTATGTGCCCAGTCGGGTCCTCCTTATAAACTTTTCAGATTGGAGGGCAGGTGCAGGGATCCATTCATCTTGCTGCTGCTGCTCAGGACAAGACTTGTATGTAAGTTCCCGTACCTATTATTAACATTGCCACCTACCAACCCTGAGCAGCCTGCCCTTTCTTAGGTCTCTCCCTGCCCTCTGAGTACAGGGGCCAGTTTCAGATTACACAAGGGAGGGCTTTCAGATTACCCTCCTGGGAGGGCTGTGAACCTACAGGTCCCCTCTCTGTCCTTCTGATTTCATACCCTAACACTTTCCTCCTCATTTGCTCCACGCAGAGCATATTGTCCTCCTGATAGCTCCTCATTTGAGCCAAGCAGGCTTCTGTCTCAGGGCTTTTGCCATTTGCTCTTTCCTAGGCCTGGAATGCCCTCTCCCTCCGCCAGATAGCCAAACACCACACTCCCTAATTTCCTTTAGGCCTCTGCTCAAATGTCACCTCCTCAAGGAGGCTTTCCTTGAACATAGCATCTAAAAGGGCACCCCTGCATCACTTTCTTTTCCCTTACTTTAATTTTTCTTCATAACATTTTTAAATTCATGTCACTGGCTAACATCTTATAAATGTACTCACTACTTGTCTGCCTCTCCAACTAGATTGGGTGCCCCTGAAGGAAAGAACTTTTATTCACTGCTGACACACATCAGGTGCTTGTATGTGTACGTGGACTAGCGAATGAATGATCTTCAAAGCAGCAGTTTTTAAGTAGAGGGGTGGGGTCAGGAGCCAGGGTGCTGGTTAATTAGTGCCTAGGCATATGAAAATAAACACAGGGAGGGACAACTGCTCTTTCAAGAAATAAGGTAATGAAAGAAAGGAAGGGTCAGTGCTGAATATCTCTCGCAAAGCATGCGTTGTCATATAAATATATCTATTTTCCCTGGCAGAGGGATCAGGTCGAGATGAACAGAGATGGGATCGAGTCCACAACTGGCATAAGACTTGGCAGAGTGGAAAACCCTCTGCGTGTGGCAGAAGTCAAGGCAACGTGGGGCACCTGGGTGGCTCAGTCGGTTAAGCAGCCAAGTTCAGCTCAGGTCATGATCTCACAGTTTGTGAGTTCAAGCCCCATATTGGGCTCTGTGCTGACAGCATGGGGCCTGCTTGGGATTCCATCTCCCTCTCTCTCGGCCCCTCTCTGTCCCTCTCCTGCTCTCTTTTTTTCATTCAAAATAAATAAATAAACTTGAAGAAGAAGAAGAAGAAGAAGAAGAAGAAGAAGAAAAAGGAGAAGAAGAAGAAGACTACAACAACGGCAAGGCAACTGACAGACAGACCTGAATGGACTGTTGATTGATCATCCCTGCTTACAAGGAGTCATAGCAGGCAAGGTGTGGGGAACTTGCCCTGTGCTATTGTAAGAAAACAATGGGCAGCCCACGCCTGGTGGAGGATAAAGCAGACCTTGACATGAGGTCCAAAAATCATGGCCACCTGCCTAGGTACATACATTGTCCCTCAACAACTCTGTGAAGCAGGTACTAATAGTCTTAAATTACAGAAGAGAAAATTGGGGTCATGTGGTTGGTCACATGTCTTGCCCAAGGCCACAAAGTAAAAAGTGTTAGTACCAACTTGTTTTTAGTAAGTTAGTGGTTTTTTTTAAAAAAATTGCTGACTATAACAGCATTACATAGACACTGGAAACGCTAAAAAGAAGAAAATCAACCATGGAGGCACAATACAGAGACAACTCTCTATTAACATTATGGTATGTTGCATTCCAAGCTTCTTCTATGCATAAGTAATATGTTTTTTTAAATATAAAGTTTAGGGGCACCTGGTGGCTCATTCAGTTAAGCAACTGACTTCAGCTCAGGTCATGATCTCCCAATTCATGGCTTTGAGCTCTGCATGGGGCTCTGTACTGATAGCCTGGAGCCTGCTTTGGATTCCTTGTCTCCCTCTCTCTCTGCCCCTCCCCCGCTTGTGCACGCTCTCTTCTCTCTCTCTCTCTCTCTCTCTCTCTCTCTCAGAAATAAATATAAAGTTCAGATTCCATGTGTTCTTTTAAAAATTTACATAAATAATTTATAACAATGCATTGCAATTATTTTCCTATACCCTTAAGTTTTCATGGCTGTGATTTTGATCAGCTCTGTGGTGTTCTCTCACTTGGATGTCTACAATTATCCAGTCCTCTTCTGTGTGGCATTATAGTACAGGTCCAAAATAACCCATCCTAAAATTCTGGGGCCAAAAGTGTCTCAAAAAATCATGCTCTTTCATGATTTACAAGGGTAACACAGTGCATATGCTAGCTAATTCTTTCAACAGGGTCTAGAACCACACCCCGAAATCAACAAATTAATATTTTTTCAACAAACATGAATATTTATACTAAGTGGGCAAACGATAAAGTGAGCAAAATAGGGTTTTGTCAGTTCAGGTCAGGTTTTGCAACCCAGTAAGTTTGTGCCAAACTCACCAAAATAAGACAAAACAAAACAAAAGACACCAAAAACAAACAAACAAAGCAAAACAAACAAAAACACCTTTGATTTTCAGAGATTTCAGAATGGTGGACTCATGTCAGGATTTGAAGCCTGGCTTGCTCCACAGTCTGCCCGTGTTTCCCAACAGCTAGGGCAATCTAGCATGCCAGGAGAAGGAAAGGCCTAAGCATGAGACAAGGTCCTGGCTGCTCAGGAAAGCAAAAGAATCCAAAAAAAAAAAAAAAAAAAATTGGTGGTGGGATTCCTCAAACAGGGAGGGTTCAGGTCTGGAGGTCAGCTGTAGGACAAGAAGCGGGTTCCTTAGAAGGGAGGGAGCACCAGAGAGAGAAGAAAGTGCTGGTTCTGGAGACCCAAGAGACCTTGGCGTGGGGCAAAGCACATACAAACTGCTACAGAGCACCAGTCAAAAGCTCTCAAATTCATTTTACACGCACCCACCCCCAGAAGCTCTACATGTCAAAAAGAAGACTACCACTGGGGGCCCTGCCAGGCCTCCTGAGACCCTGGGAGAGAGGAAGGAAGGGCGGAAGGCTCAGAAGCAGCCTGTTGTGGGAGGAGAAGAAGCACAACTTTGTTGATTTTGTAGAGGCGCAGAGCAATGGGCCCCATTCTCCTCCCTGTTCCTGTGTCAAGTGTGGTTTGCTATCAAGTGGTAGCAGGTTCAGCCACAGTCAGGGGAGGTAGTGAGGAGAGGCCCCCAGAGAGCGAAAGGCCCTGTGGTAGGCGCCCTGAATCTGGAAGCTGATTTGCTACGGCTGCTTTCAGCTGATGAACAGAATGAATGGTGGGGATGGGGGCTTCTGGGTTGTGCAAGGCATGCTGAGAAGTGTGGGTTTTAATTGGCAGTTGGGCAGTTTAGCCACAAGCTGGGGGCAGGGTGGGGTCCGCAGAGGAGGGGAAGCTGGTGAGCGGAAACAGGGAGGAGTGATCTTTTTTTTTTTTTCCTCACACTAGCAGAAGAGGATGATTGACCTGTCAGAACCGATTATTACTACTGAGTGCAAAGGCTGAATTCGGGCAAATTTCACCACTCTGAAGGACATTCTTCCTCTTCATTGCTTCTCACCATAGTTACCAAGATCTGTTGCACCCATGATGCATTTCCCATACACATCTTGCAAAGTCCCTCCTGCAGGGATCTCCTCTTCTCTACCAGGTTATTATCACTACCTTAGTGATTTCACTGAAGACTCACCTCCCCCAAACCCTGCCCTAATTAATCCCATCGTATTCAATTTCTTACCTCTGCCTATGTAAAATGCCACCTAATTCTTCCAGAAATCAAATTTCTGGCAACTATCATTAACCAAAACACAGCAGAATGCTGTCTCAAAGATGGGCACCTCATACATGGGATAAACTGAGTCATCCTCAGCCTCTACCTAGAGTAATAATAAATATTTCTTTATTTATCTCCTTTGAGAATAAGGGGTGATGGCAGAGAGTAAGAAAAAAAGAAACATAAATATATGAGGGCATGCTCTTGTAACTGCTTTTAGTTCCTCCTGACCATGCCATGTTGCCCTTTAAAATAGGGCAGACAGCCTTGCAGGGGTCCATAACCCATGCTCAGTGACCCTCAGTCATTGATGCTCATAACAGGGTTCTAGGTCATCAAGAACAGACTAATTTACATAATTCTTACAGCTCAATAACAAAAACACAAATAAACCAATTAAAAAATGGGCAAAGAATGTGAACATACATTTCTCCAGAAGATATGCAAATGACCAATAAGCACATGAAGAGACGCTCAACATCATTTGTCACCAGGAAAATGCAACTCGAAATCACTTCACACCCACCAGGATGGCTAAAATAAAAAGACGGATAACAAGTACTGGCGACGATGGGGAGAGACTGGGACCCTCACACACGTCTCTGTCAGGCATGTGAAGCGGTGCAGAAACTTTGGAAAATTGTCTGGCAGTTTCTCAAAGGGTTAAACATGGAGTTATCACATGACCCAGCCATTCCATTTGTAGGTACCCAAAAGAAATGAAAATATAGGGCCATATAAAAATATATGCACGAATGTTCATAACAGCAGTATTTGCGATAGCCAAAAAGTGGAAACAGCCAAAACAACCATTGAAGGATACATAGAAAGACAAAATTGAAGGATACCTAGAAAGATAATGTATATCTGTACAATGGAATATTATCCGACCATAAAAAGAATAAAGTTCTGATACATGCTACAACACAGATGAACCTTGAAAACATACTAAGTGAAAGAAGTCAGTCACAAAAGGCCACATACATGATTCGATTTATATGACATGTCCAGAATAGGCAAATCTATAGAAATGGAAAGATTAGCAGTTATGTAGGTCTGGGGCTTGAAGAGTGTTGGGGAGAGAGCGTTAATGGGTATGGAGTTTCTTTCTGAAGTGACGAAAATGTTCTAAAATTGATTGTGGTGATGGGTGTACAACTCTGTGAACCCTCTGTCTGAGTGGCTCAGTGGGTTAAGCGACCGACTCTTAATTTCAGCTCAGGTCATGATTTCGTGGTTGTGAGATTGAGTCTTGCGTGGGCTCGGCTCTGAGTGGGGAGCCTGCTTGGGATTCTCTCTTTCCCTCTCCCTGTGCCCCTCCCTTGCTTGTATGTGTGAGCATGCCTGCACACACTTTCTCTCTCAAAACAAATAAACATAAAAAAAGAATTTTAAACAATCGGAATGAAAAAATCAGTGCTGAGGTTGATACCCAGTTACCTGGAAAATACATTTATGGAAAACATCTTGTTTCCTAACTATTGCACTCTAAAGCAGATGAGATATTAGAGCGACTGTCAACATCTTAATGCTCAAAAACCTTATGCTAAGTGACAGACTGACGTAGTATTTGACCACACTATCCTTGAAAGTGTGCAGAGTTTCTCTTTGTAGCTGTGGAGTATTGCAAGTACATACATTTAGCCTTCCAAAGCAAAAATATTTCCCTACTATTGAACACTCCCTTTAACATCTGTTTAAATGTGGTTTAAAACATTTTTTTTACTGCATATTTATTTTTGAGAGATTGACAGACCACTAGTGGGGGAGGGGCAGAGAGAATCTGAAGCAGGCTCCAGGCTCTGAGCTGTTAGCACAGAGCCTGAAGCAGGGCTTGAACTCACGGACGGAGAGATCATGCCCTGAGCCAAAGTCAGACACTTAACCGGCTGAGCCACCAAGGCACCCCTGTTTAAATGTTTTTAAATGTTACGTTTTAGAAATTTTGAAGTTATAGATTTCTTATTTATCATTCCAATCTTAGCATACGGGATGCTGGAGCGAGTACCGTACATTTCTTATTTAAAATACAATTATCCTAATCTTATGTTGGAGATGGTTGCTAAGGAGACCATTAACATAGATTAATTATACTATATTAATATAATATATTATCCAGTTATTTTAAGTGTAATATAAAGATAATAAACATATAAATATTTACAAATTCATATCGTTTAACTATAAAAATTAATTATATGTCAGTATATATCAGAAAACTCCAGGCAGCTGGTATTCCTTGTGAAAGAGAAAGGGACACTCATCCCTTTGAGAGCAGAAATGACTCCCTTCTTCTGTTTGGGGAAAAGAACACCATTTACCTAAGACTTGGATCTATAATAGTATTTGCTGGGTTGTTTTTGAGAAGTGGTCAGCATCCAAACCCCCTTACTATGTAGTCTTTCTTTGCACGGCCGTGGTAGGAAACAGAGCCCCATGCCTTGGAAATTAGCGTATGATTGCATGATCCAGGCTCAACCATCTGAGTCTGTGCTTAGAACCATGGGTCTGGAGGAAGCGATGCAAAGAAGCTGACTGCTCCAGAGGTGACAGCGGCAGCCTCTGATGTCTGAGGCAATGATGACAGCAGTGCCAGGGGCAGTGCTCAGCAGCCACAGTGACACAGCTTTCCAAGCAGGCTGTCCCCATGGCATGACCACGGCTGTGCTTACAGCTGCCCACCTCCCCTTGGTGCTGTTCATTTGCTCACCAAGATCTTCAGCCTCACATTGACACCTACCTACTGTCCTTCCAAGAATTCCTTTCCTGCCCAAAGGATGCACAGTTTCTGTTGGTTGAAGTCAGGAACACTTGCATTCAAGAACCCCTCCAAATGGTGGGGGGGAGGGGGAATACAAAAAAAACCTCTGTAAGTTGGAAAAGTTGATGGGGGAAAGAGGAGAGGCAGTGGCGAGAAGGAGGTATTGGGATTTGGAAAGGTAAAAATAAGGATTTTCCTGGAACTAGCAGAAAGCAATGATGGCAACAACTCCTGTTAGAATAGGACCACATGAGGGGCACCTGCGTGGCTCAGTCAGTTAAGCCTCCGACTTCAGCTCAGGTCACGATCTCGCGGTCCGTGAGTTCAAGCCCCGCGTTGGGCTCTGGGCTGGTGGCTCAGAGCCTGGAGCCTGCTTCTGATTCTGTGTCTCCCTCTCTCTCTGCCCCTCCTCCGTTCATGCTCTGTCTCTCTCTGTCTCAAAAATAAATAAACGTTTAAAAAAAATTTTTTTAAATTAAAAAAAAAGAATAGGACCACATGATGTGCAGCTGTGAGCAAAGCTGCTGGACCCCAAGGAAATATGAACTGCAATCCAACTGGCACCAGTCAAAAATTAGAGTCCCCCACCCTAGAAGGAAATGAGTTACGTGAGTGATAGAGCTGTCTTCAGAGAGAGTTGTGTCTGATAGCCTGAAATAGTGTCTTGGGGTATACTTCTGGGTGAGTTAGGCCTGGAAACACATACAAGAACAAGAGTTAAATGTTAGCCAAAACTTGATAATAATACAGGAAACCTGACATATTTAAAACATGCCAGTGCTCGTTTCGGTAGCACATATGCTAAAATTGGAATGATATGGAGAAAAATAAATAAATGCATAAATAAAACATGCTGAAGATATTAGTGGAAACATTAATAAACAATATTTTTAAAAATTTTTTAATATTTATTTATTTTTGAGAGAGAGACAGAGAGAGATAGAGTGTGAGCAGGGGAGGGGCAAAGAGAGAGGGAGACAAGGGGGGCTCAAACCGTGAGATCATGACCTGAGCTGAAGTTGGACACTTAACTGCCTGAGCCACCCAGGCACTCCTAACCAATAAATTTTTACAGGTGAAATAATATCAGCTCAAATTAAGAATTGAGAAGATTGGCTTATGATTATGTGATAGAAATTCTTGTGATTTGGGTTATTATTATATATTAATATATATAACATATAATATATACTATTATATAATTACTATTTAAACTATTCTGAAATTATAATTCTATGTAATTGTGATCACAGTTATTACAATTGGAATTATCAACAAGAAAATAATTCTAAGTTTATGGTGATTTATAGGTTAAATTTGGCAATACTGAATTAAGATCATTTCTTTTTTTTTCTTTTTCTTTTTTTTTTTGAGAGAGAGAGAAACAGAGTGTGAGTAGGGGAGCAGCAGACACAAACACACACACACACACACACACACACACACACAGAATGCAAAGCAGGCTCCAGGCTCTGAGGTGTCAGCACAGAGCCAAACGTGGGGCTCGAACTCATGAACCGTGAGATCATGACCTGAGCCGAAGTCGGACACCCAACTGACTGAGCCACCCAGGCGCCCCTGAGATCATTTCAATGAAATGTTCCTTTCAATCTTATCTCTTCAATCATACAGATTGTGATTATTAGGCTTTTTATTACTTGGGGTAAAGTCAGATGTACTCCTGATCACTGGAAACGGAAACAGGCTTGGGCAGCAGTTTAACTGAAACGGGGTTACTTAAGAAACCGAAAAGGTGCAACACTCTCCAACCTACCTAACTTTAGAAACAAAAACAAAAGAGCAGAAGGAGGAGTCACAGGAATAGCCATACTACTTGGAATCACAACCTCAAGTGGCCCCCAGAGGTGTGCCCTGTTATCTTTCCCCTAC
This sequence comes from Panthera uncia, assembly GCF_023721935.1. Classification (NCBI taxonomy): domain Eukaryota; kingdom Metazoa; phylum Chordata; class Mammalia; order Carnivora; family Felidae; genus Panthera; species Panthera uncia. The sequence continues at coordinate 70,739,545 of NC_064810.1, read as the reverse complement.
CACGTCTATGAGGAGTGCAAGATGATCTGTCAGCAGGAGGAAGCAAAGGCATTTAAAAAAGCTTCTCTCTACGGGGGCCTGGGTGGCTCAGTGGGTTAAGCGTCTGACTTTGGCTCAGGTCATGATCTCAGGGTTCATGGGTTTGAGCCCCGTGTCCAGCTCTGTGCTGACAGTTGAGAGCCTGGAGCCAGCTGCAGATTCTGTGTCTCCCTCTCTCTCTTCCCCTCCCCCGCTCATTCTCTCTCTCTCTCTCTCAAAAAATGAATAAACATTTAAAGAATAAATAAAATTAAAGAAACCTCTCTGCCTGACTTGTTGGGGGAAGAGATGAAGGCATCCTGGGAAGTAACCAAGGAACCCATGTCAGGAGTGGAAAGGCTATCAGGTTATAGGCCACAAGGATCGAAGACTGAGGGTAGGACGAGAGGAGAGATCCAGAAAGCTGACCACTAGCCTTTCCACATCATAAAAATGGCCCAGAAGTAGGGAGATGCTGATGAAGAGATCTTTACATCGTCAATCTGGCTAAAAGTCTGTCCAACTAAGACCAAGTGTGAGTGTGATAAGCTTTTTAACCAGAGACAGAACTTGGGCTCTAGAGTCAGACTCTGGCTCTAATGTCCAGGCTCTAGCACCTGCCAAAGAGGATGAACTTGAGCAGACACCTATCTTCTTTGGGCCTCAGCTTCCCCATAGGAATGGTGCCCCTTAACCAGCAAGCACTCAATAGACCTTAGCTATTATTATTGCTTGCTGACAATTTCATCTTCCAGAGCGCAGAGGAAGTGATAAGGGGAACTGCCACTCTGAGCCTAAATTTGGCCAAAAGGAGGAATTGGTTGGCAGAGTGGAAGTGACAGGAACCTTTGGAAGAAAGAAACTGTGCCTTCTTGCAGTTTGTGGTGGTGAGAAAAATGACAGCACACACTGAGATGTGTTCCCTCGATTTTATTTTATTTTTTAAGTTTGTTTATTCATTTTTGAGAGAGAAAGAGAGCACACACATGCTCAGGGGAGAGGCAGAGAGAGAGGCAGAGAGAGAGACTCCCAAGAAGGCCCCTCGCTGTCAGCACAGAACCCGACTCAGGGCTCAGTCCCATCACTGTGAGATCATGACCTGAGTCGATACCAAGAGTCAGACGGTTAAACGACTGAGCCACCCAGGTACCCTGAATTCAGTACTTCTTAGGAACATTCACTTTACCTGTAAAATCCCACGTCAGTGAAAAAGGGAAAGGAGCTTAAAGAAACCAAACAGTTGCATGTATGTTTGTTTATTTGATTGTATGAGAAAGTAAGCCCAAGATGAACAGAGAGGTGCATATCCACTGATAAACACAAAAACATGGAACGGATGCCCAATGGACTTGTGAGAAAGTGAAAGCCTCACATGAATAGAGACCCATAAAGGGCTTCATAAAGTCATATTCAAAGCAAAAAGGGGATACACTGTTTGTGGTCAATGTTGTCATGTTAGTGGGTGACAAAGAGAAAGCAGAACTCTTCAATTTGTGTTTTGCTTCTGTTTTCTCTGTCAAAGGGAATGTTCTTAGAATAGAAACACCCAGAGGAAAAGTTAACCCAAAGTGGGAGAAAAAGTTGCAAGAGACAAACCCAGTGACTTTATATGAATTCCAGGAATCTGACCAGAACAAATTATCTTTCAGAGTCTGGGAAGACTTGTAAATGAATTACCCTTGTAGCATTGTCTAAGGGACAGACCTGTGGACGCAGACACATTACAATTTTCAAAACAGTGAGGAAATTCAATTCTACACACCACAAACCATTGTGTTTATTTCCATCCCCAGAACCAAAATGGATTATTAATGAGACGGTTCGTGGGCACCTCAAAGGGGCAGTGGTCACTAGGAGCTGGTGTAGGAAGCTAGAGAACATTTTGATCCTTTCCATCTTGTCCCCAAGGAGCTTTTCAATGCAAACACTTCAAATGAATTTTACCAACATTGATTAATTTTCATCAGGATTGTGTTTTCTGGAACAAACACTAAGCCACTTTAATTCTTTGTTCATCTCTCTATGATACTGACACATTTCCATTTTATCTGTTTTTATTTTTAGTCAGCTGAGACATTTTCACCAGGATCAATTCTTCTCCATTTAAAATTTTAAGTTAAGTTTTGTCTCATTGCTCAGTTTCTTTATCTGTATCAGATCTACATCAAATTTTACCACAGTTTCTGTCATATTAGGTGACATTGTGACTGTACTCCCTGCCCCCCCACCCCTACATCTATTTCCTTATTCCTAGTGACAACCCCAGCTTTTGTCCAGGAACCATATCTTCACCAGGCAATCCAGGAACTTTGAGGAAAGCTAACTTCATTCCTGGCTGATGCACTGGAATGTTATTATGGCAGGACGTAAGACATGACTTAATTCAGACCAATGAGGTTGGAAAAAGACTTTTGGTGGGGGCTTCTAGAAAAGCAGGTCCCTTCTCTTCCTCTGCCTAGGGTTGTGTGAAGATGTGAAGCCTAGAATCACTGCAGCCATTTTGTTGCCATGAGGAAATACCGGCTGAGGACTAAACAGCACACAGAGAGGGGCAGGACGTAGGGGCCTCCATGGAAACTAAAGTGATCAAACTACATCTAAAAGAGCTATTTTATGGATTTTATGGTTATTGTACAGTCATTAAATCCCCTCTCTGCTCCCCCCTTTTAAGCCCGTTCAGTTGAACTCTTTATTCCTTGCAACTGAAATTACCTTAATGACCACTGTGAGTTGTTTACATGGCCATTATGTATACAACGTCCAAATTTTCTTTTTTTAAAGTTTATTTATTTATTCATTTATTATTTTTTTTAATAATCCCTGCACCCAGCATGGAGCTTGAACTCACCACCCCAAGGTCAAGAGTTGGACGCTCTTCTGACTGAGCCAGCCAGGCGCCCCTATGAAGTCCAAATTTTCTGATTCAAATTTTGCAGGCCCAAATTTTGTTAAAATTTTTATTTCCAGTATTTAGTTACAACTTTTTAAATGTCTCATTATAAGCAATTGTCAGTTTCATGTTCTGTTGATTGTGTCTGTCAGTGATAGTCATTATGAACCGGATAAAAGATTCAAGGTAGTTTATATTTTGTTGAGAATTCATGAGGCTATCGTAAGCAATGAGTCAGAAGGAGAGAGAGAGAGAGAGAGAGAGAGAGAGATGGGGGGGAATTGCTGCAGGCATAATGTAAGAATCTAAGTGCTTGAAGGGAGGGGGAGGTTGGGGAATTCAAAATACCATGCCTCATTCAGAAGGGATTTGGACACCTTATTGGTGTTGGGGATAGACTAAGTGCTCAGAACTTCAGAACCCCTCAGCCCTGAGACTATGATTCTATGAAGGTTAAATTGCACAATGAAGTACTGGCGAAAGGATTAACTACTAGGTTGGCAGTACCACCAACATCTCCAGGGGCAGGGCTTCTGCCATACAGTGTCTCTGTGTGAGTTACAAGGAATGCCCTCCAGCCAGACACAGCCCACGGGTAAAAGAGTGGGCAGATTTGAGCCTTCGCTCCTCCCCTCTGCTCAGTGCTCTTTGCAGTGACCCAGCACAACTGTATGGCGTGGTGCTCAGCTTGGCAGGAGCTTTGGCTCCTGGGCCACGTGACTGGAAGCAACCAGCTGAGGGACCCAAAGTCTCAGGGACACCAGCCTGGGTCACGAAGGGATAGCATGCAGAGGAAAAAAGCAATGACTAGCCAAGTTTGCTGGCTGAGGGCTGTGTAGCCTCTCAAGAGCAAGGCAAAGATGAAGACATCTAAGCATTGGTCTGATTTTAAATATAGATTGGGGCACCTTGGTTGCTCTGTCGATTAAGCCTCCGACTCTTGATTTTGGCTCAGGTCACGATCTCACAGTTTGTGAAGATCGAGACCTATGTTGGGCTCTGCACCGACAGCGGGAGCCTTCTTGGTATTCTCTCTCTCCCTCTTTCTCTGCCTCCCCCCCAAATATAGAAATAAACATTTAAAAATAAATAAATGAATATAGATTAAGTATTAGATCATTGTAAATAATTTTGCTAGGTATTATATTTTGGTTTCAGCTCTGCCGAGAAAATATTCTTATGTTTTTTTAAAAAAAAATTTTTTTTTAAATGTTTATTTATTTTTGACAGAGACAGAGACAGAATGCAAGTGGGTTAGGGGCAGAGAGAGAGGGAGACACAGAAGCAGAAGCAGGCTCCAGGCTCTGAGCTATCAGCACAGAGCCCGATGCGGGGCTCGAACCCACGAACTGTGAGATCATGACCTGAGCTGAAGTCGGACGCTCAACCGACTGAGCCACCCAGGTGCCCCTTTTATGTTTTAAAGACATATACTGCAGTACTTAGGAGCAAAATGCCATGATGTCTTTAAAAATACTTTTAAATATTTTAGCAAACATTAATGAAGTGAGCTGAATGGGGGGAAAATATCTTCCCAGAAGACACTGGGCTCACAGGAAGAGGAAAAGGCAGTATGTCAAAGTTGTAGTAAACATCAGCGTAAACCCCAGGTCTCCTCAGCAAGGAAAGAGCTCACTAAGGGCATTGTTCTCAGCATTTCCTTCCCACTTAGGTTCCTGTTCTGACTCCCTTTGGGTTTTTAAGTTTCTGAGAAACTCAAGCTTTTATCAGGATCTCCCTGAGGTGGGGGATGGTCAGCCTGGAGACTAAGGCAACTGAAGAGCTGTCCCATGAGAAGAGAGGGCAGTAAGGACCACAAAGGCAGCTGTCAGCTGGATAAAAGGCAAAATGAAGCTGATTTCTTGGGGAAACAGCACAACTCCCATCTCTGGAAGAGTCCAGCGCATATTGGAAGACTTGAGAGCGTGGGCCTTGATTTATACAGTCCTTTTCAGCCTCCCACGCCAGGCCCCAGGGAAAGGGTGTTTGAGGCCAGAGGTGGTGAAGAACAAGACAGAACTGCAAGAAAGGAGGAGTGGGGACAGGGCCAGGCAATGACGGGGCTGGACCGTGTGCTAAATCTCTGGCTTCCCTCTTGGACCCTGCTTCTTAGCGTTGCTTCCTGTCGCTCACAATCTGGAGAAGCCAATTTCCTTTAATGGCTGATTTCATGCGATAAGGAAAGGGAGGAGAGTCCAAGCCAAGCCATAATGGGGCCTGTCCTTGATCACAAATGGGAGTTCAGTCCTGCCAGTTCCTACTCGTATCTCACTTGGTCCCCAAAGGAGGGAGAGTTAGGAGAGAAGTAGCAAGCCAAATTATTGCAAAGGTTGTTTTGAACTTTGCAAATACTATATTTCAGGAATGGAGACCAGTATATTTTCTAGCTCTGGTGAGGTCAGAACAATACAGATCAGGTCAACATCAGGGCCATTTTGTGCTGGGATTAGATGGGACCTGAAAATCAGTGGAGGCTTTCCTTCCCTCAGAGCCTTCCAAACCTTCAACTGCAGCCAAAGGGCAAAAATAAAATATACAGACTCACTGTAAAATATACTTTGTTCTGAGTTACCAGGAGAGGTTATGGAATTTCCCTGGAAACACCTAACAAACAGACTACCTGCCATATTCTTTCTTATCCATCTGGTATAGTTGTTGTTGTTGTTGTTGTTTTAAGTTTATTTATTTATTTATTTTTTAAGTTTATTTACTTATTTTGAGAGAGAGAGAAAAAGAGGGAGAAAGAGCAAGAATCCCAAGCAGGCCCTGGTGCTGTCAGCATGGAGCCCGATGAAGGGCTTGAACTCACAAACTGTGAGATCATGGCCTGAGCTGAAATCAAGAGTCAGAGACTTAACTGACTGAACCACCCAGGTGCCCCATATCTGGTGTAATTTAGACGCAGGCTTAAGTGAGGGACAGGGAAATGGTCTAAGACTGATGACTGTCTGGTGGTCTTGTCCACACCAGAATTCTAGAGGTAGATCTCCCTATTAGATCTCCTTGGCCACAGGGAAAAAAAAAGAAAAAGAAAAAGAAGAAAAGAAATCCCCTCCTCTCACAGAAGGCTAGGAGCCAAGTCCCTGGAAATACTCCCACTCTGTTCTGTCCTGTCTTGCCTCTCAATAGCCCTGGAACCTTCAAGAATCCAATTTGTCCCAATACCTGACTCTGTGCCCATGAAACAGGAGCCAAAGAATACTTGAAAAACAAATAATCATAATATATGTTGTTTTGGAAGCATCCTATTGTTTATAAAACCTTTTCATATCATTATCTTACCTGCTTGTCTCAATTCTGTGAGGTAGTTATGGAGGGCATTGT
>NC_064810.1:70600792-70733303 GCF_023721935.1 Panthera uncia | reverse complement strand
CTACTTCAATATGACAGGACACAGATAATGTAGAAGGGCAGTGTGGATTTGGGGGGAAAGCAGTGAGAAGGTCCTAGGGTCACATTCTTTTGGGATCCCTGCAAAACCACCCCTCACTACTGTGCTCTGATCCCCAGGATTCCCACATGCGCTGCTCCCCAGGATTCCTTCCCCACATGGCATGTAGGAGTACACCAAGCTACAGGCCACATTGCAAGTGGGTCCCCACATTCTCATCCCGTCTAGGTGGAGGATCCAGCAAGTGAGTGAAGACGTGTTAGAGATTGTCCAAGGCCTTTGATAGAGGTGATTAGAGTCTTGAAGAGAAATGTGATACTTCTGGGGGCGGTAAAGAGCTAAGGGAGCAGCCGGCTTTGCCCCTCCCTCTCACTGCATCTCCATTCCCAGAATGACTGGGTGTCAGTAAGGTGATTATGTAGATTGGTTAATGATCATGGCAGTGGGAAAATAGAGGAAATGAAAGAATGGGAGAAAGAAAGCTGGAGGAACTAGAACTTTCATGAGCAAAAGCAGAAGATAAAGTGTTAGGAAAAAGCAAAGAACGAAAAGTCAGGTTCTCAAACCTATTTTTTTTCTTTCTTCTTTTATGTATTTATTTTAACATAATTTATTGTCAAGTTGGCTAACACACAGTGTATACAGTGTGTTCTTGGTTTTGGGGGTAGATTCCTGTGATTCATTGCTTACATACCCAAAACCTTTGAGAGCATTCTCTTCCCTCCAAAGGAAAAGACTGTCAGCTTTACAGAAAACATGGTGTCTGTGGCGTCACCCACCACAGGGTGTGGGTTTGGCTCCGAGGTGGGACTGAATAGTTAACTTTTTCCACTCTATGGGTTTCCTCCTACAAGTTCCTCCCCACAGGGCACCTCACAACACCCCACCCTTCCCCTAGCACCTGAAGTGTGCCACTGCCGCCCCCTGCTGGGAGAACCCTGCGGGACCCAGGGAAGAAGAATGCTTTAGGAGGAAATGCCTTTCCACATCAGGGGCATTTAAAATACTCCAAGGAGTAGACAATAAAACACAGTATTTTAAATACAGAAACACTCGAATGGGTAAAGTGTCTGAAACATCTGGCTTATGATAAGTACATAGGCCTATTAAAAGAGATCAAGACAGAGCAAGGAGGAGAGATCCCCCAAGACGAAGGCTTTTAATGAGGCCTAGAATGCCCATTTTCTCCCTTTGGCATATCTGAAACATATTATTTTTCCTAAAGCATAGTGTTTATTGTGTGGGGAAAAAATCTTCATAGACTGCATACATGGCTAGGAAAATAGTGTTAAAAATCTTCACCTATGCTTTTCTCACTTTTTATTCCAAAGTCCACAGACTGACCCCGACACCTACCTTTTCAGCCACTGCCTCCCACTGGTCTTCTTTCCACAGGCTGTGTTCCTATCTAACTGAATCCTTCGTGGTTCTCAAACTCTCCCTCCCCCTCCTTTCCTTCCCACTGTCATTTCAGTATCAATGCTTCTCTCCTTCCTCCCAACAGCCCAATGACTTATGTGCATTATATGGATACAAAATTATGAAACAAAAATTGACAAAAATGAAACAAGAACAGGTAGATAGATATCTTAAAAACCCAATAACCTCTTAGTTATATTTTGTATCTTTTGAATTTTGTATAAGCTTATATTAAATTATTATATTATATTATATTATATTATATTATATATTATATATTATAATATAATTATATATATTATATATAATATAATTATATATATTATAATATAATATTATATTATATATATTATATATTATATTATATTATATTATATTGCATAATAATTAATTAAATGTTTGATTTCTTTTTTTTAAATTTGTTTTAACATGTATTTATTTTTGAGAGACAGAGAGAGGCAGAGCATGAGCAAGGGAGGGGGAGAGGGAGAGGGAGACACAGAATCAAAGCAGGCTCCAGACTCTGAGCTGTTTGTTAACACAAAGCCCGAAGCGGGGCTGGAACCCATGAACTGCGAGACCATGACCCGAGCCGAAGTTGGACGCTCAACCAACTGAGCCACCCAGGCACCCCTAAATGTTTTATTTCTTAATCAGAAAAAATTGGATTAGAAATCTTGGGAACATAATATTTATTCGATGTTTTAAAAAATACAGCAGACAGAAGCACAAAAAGAAAATATACGAATTGAAACATAACAAAGGAGGGCACGTGAGTAGCTCAGTGGGTTAACCATCTGACTAGATTTTGGCTCAGGTCATGATCTTATGGTTCCTGAGTTTGAGCCCCACGTTGGGCTCTGCCCTGACAGTGTGGAGCCTGCTTAGGATTCTCTGTCTCTCCTGCTCTCTCTGCCCTCTCCCGCTTGTGTACTCTCTCTCTCTCTCAAAATAAATAAATAAATGTAAAAAAAACAAAAACAAAAACCCAAAAAACTTAAATAGGAGCTCCTGGGTGGCTCAGTCAGTTAAGGGTCCGACTTCGGCTCAGGTCATAATCTCACAGTTTGTGAGTTCAAGCCCCGTGTCGGGCTCTGTGCTGGTAGCTCAGAGCCTGGAGCCTGCTTTGGATTCTGTCTCCTTCTTGCTCTCTGCCCCTCCCCTGCTCACGCTCTGTCTCTGTCTCTAAGTTAAATAAACATTAAAAAAAAACTTAAACAAAAATAGCAGAGGAGTAATAATGATTTAAGTAAAAACATATAACAGCAAAGTAACATGAAGAATAGATTGTCTAATGTAATCTCTTTTAGAAGTCTCAGAAGAAAAGAATGTAAAGAACGGTGAAGAATTTTTTATTATTTATTTATTTTTAAATATATCCTTTTTAAAAATATTTTTTAATATTAATTTTTTTTAATGTTTTTAATGTTTATTTATTTTTGAGAGAGAGAGAGACAGAGTGCGAATGGGGGAAGTGCAGAGAGGGAGGGAGACACATAACCCGAAGCAGGCTCCAAGCTCTGAGCTGTCAGCACAGAGCCCAACGTGGGGCTTGAACTCATGGACTGTGAGATCATGACCTGAGCCGAAGGCGGCAGCCCAACCGACTGAGCCACCCAGGCGCCCCTAATATTAATTTATTTTTGAGGGGGGGGGGACAGAGAATCTGAAGCAGGCTCTGCACTGACAGCAAAGAGCCCCAATGCAGGGCTCAAACTCATGAACGCTGAGACCACGACCTGAGGTAAAGTTCAACATTTAATCGACGAAGCCACCCAAGCACCCCAAGAAGAATTTTTTAAATTAATAGTTCACATGTACATCTGAATGTAAAAGAATGGAGTTGGACCCCCACTTCATACCATAAACAAAAAATTAACTCCAAATTCCCATAGACCTAAACGTAATAGCTAAAACTATAAAGCCCTTAAAAAAAAAAAAAAAAAAAACAAAGGAGTAAATCTTTGTGATCTTGGATTAGGTAAATGTTTCTTAGATATGACACCAAATGTCCAACTGATAAAAAAAGAAACAGATAAATTGGACTTCACCAAATTAAAATTTTTTGTACTTCAAAAGGACACCATCATTCTAGGGTATGTAATGAACTCCTACAATTCAACAATTAAAAAGACAAATTTTACAATTTAAAAATGGACAAAGGAGTTGAATAAACATTTCTTAAAAAAGAACATATACAAATGCCAATTAAGTGCATAAAAAGATGTTCAACATCATGTAAAACCACAAGATACCACTCCATACCCACCAGAATGACTAGAATTTAAAAATTAAAAAAGCAAATGTTGACAAGGACGTGGAGCAATTGGAATCCTCATGATACACTGCTCTTGGGAATGTAAAATGGTGCAGCCACTATGGAAAATAGTCTGGCCATTCCTTAAAATTTAAACATAGAGTTACCAGACGGCCCAGCAATTCTACTTCTAGAGAATTCCAACCAAGGGAATTGAAAGCATAGGTTTGTGCATATATTCACATAAAAACAGGTACCCAAGGAGCACCTGGGTGGCTAAGTCGGTTAGGCGTCCGACTTCGGCTCAGGTCATGATCTCATGGCTCATGAGTTTGAGCCCTGCATCAGGCTCTGTGCTGACAACTTGAAGCCTGGAGCCTGCCTTGGATTCTGTGTCTCCTTCTTTCTCTGCCCTTCTCCTGCTCATGCTCTGACTCTCTCCCTAAAAAATGAAAAAAACATTTAAAAAAATGTACACAAGTGTTCATAACCAAACAAAAAGTGGAAACCCAAATGTCTATCAACTGATGAATGGATAAACAAATGCGGTATGTACATACAACGAAATATTATACAACATAAAAAGGAATCAAGTATCAATTGTGTGTTTTACAATGGTGAATTTTACGGTATATGAATTATATCTCAAAAAAGTTAAAAAAATAGTTGAAAATTGTCTAGAATTGAAGAAAAACATAAGGTCTCGTATAAAAAGTCCATGCTGAGGAATCAGACCTATAAATACACAGAACAAACTGATGGTGGCCAGAAGGTGTGGGGAGGGAGGTTGGGCAAAATGGGTGCAGTGGAGTGGGAGATACAGGCTTCTAATTATGGAATAAATAAGTCATGGGAATAAAATGCACAGCATAAGGAATATTGTCAGTGGTATTGGTTTTTTTATAAGTATTTTTTAATTCTTTTTTTTAAATGTGTATTTATTTATTTTGAGCAGGATGCGGGGCTCAAACTCACAAAGTGTGAGATCACAACCTGAGCCAAAGTCAGATGCTTAACAGACTGAGCCATCCAGGCACCCCATAGCCAGTGACATTGTAATATGGGGACAGATGGTAACTACACTTATAGTGAAATAAACTTCAAATCACTATGTTGTATACCTGAACTAATGTAATATTGTGTGTGAACTATATTCAATTTTTTTAAAAAGCACATGCTGAGTACCAGGTAAGACAAATGAAAACAAATTTGTATCTGGGCACACTGAAGTGGAATTGTGGAATAATTAGGATAAAGAAAATATCTTAATAGCTATCAGAGAAAAAAAGATTAACTACAGAGAAATAATAATTAGACTGACAGCAGACTTCTTATTACCAGCTATTCATGCCAGAAAATAATAAGGTAATATTTTCAAAGTGCTAAGGAAAAGGAACTGTTAACTCAGAATTTGTTTCACTAGTCAAACATATTCAAGAATAAGGGCAAATCTATGTGCCAAAAATCTATCCCACATGTGTTTAAAATGACACATGTACAAGGTTATTTATTGCAGTGTATCTGTAATAAGGAAAAACAGAATGAGCTAAATGCCCACCAGCAGGGACTGGGTAAATAAGCATTGGGTCATCCAATGGATCTTTGGGGATTTAGTGTGATGAGTCTGAAATCAGACTGCCTACACCAGAGCCAGTCTCTACCACTTTCTAGGCTTGTGACCTTGATCAAGCTACCTAAACTCTTCATCGCCTCAGCTTCCTCATATAGAAGAGGAATGATAAAGGTGTATTATCTCATAAAATTGTTCTAAGGTTGCTGAAAATGAGGTCATCATAGATAAACCAGTAGAATTTCTATGTGCTGATAGTAACCAATGAGAAAATGTAATGGGAAACAAATTCCATTCTTAATTTAATGAAACCAAGCACCCTAGGTGCCTGTCAGGAAGAATACTTCTTCCCTACCTGTAAGATTTTCATACATTTGAAAGGAATTCTACTGGTGTTGCACTCTGTCTCTCTGCCCCTTTACTCATTCTGCTCCTTGGAGGACAGGGTGACATTAAATAGTACATTTAGGGAGAATAATCTGGGCATGCCAGGCTCAGTTCTGTTTTTCTTCTTCTTGGGGAGCAACTGCTGACAGTGTCCTATATATAGCTAAGTCTATTATATTGTTTGCATAAATCTTTTGAATGCTTACTAATATTTGTTGGCTTGAACTACCAATCACTTGGTTATCTAACCTAAAGCCACATCCTCCAACATGGTCTCTATCAGCAGTAAAGGTAAAATTCTGGCCTCCCAGGTACTATTCCTTTTTTTTCCTCAATTTGTTCCAAACCTAAGTGGGGAATCCTATTTAATTATTGTACACTCAAAGGTAATACTGAAAGAGATAAAAGATGGTGGGATGTACCATGATAATGGATGAGAATACTCTTTATCATAAAGATATCAGTTCTTCCCAAGGTTATTAATTTAATATGTATATTGATTTATATTTTCTACTTTCAATACAAATCGTAACAGAATTTTCGGATAACTTGGCAAGCTACATCTAACGATCAAATGGGAAGAGCAAAAGGGCCAAGAATAATCAAAACCGGGGTGCCTGGGTGGCTCAGCTGGTTAAGCAATCAACTCTTGATTTCAGCTCAGGTCATGATCTCACCATTTGTGGGATGGGGTCCTGTGTTGGCTGTGTGCTAACAGCACAGAGCCTGCTTGGGATTCTCTCTGCCCCTCCCCCACACGTGCACGCAGGCTTTCTCTCTCTAAATAAATCAATAAACATTTAAAAAAAGAATAATCAGGGGCGCCTGGGTGGCTAGGTCGGTTAAGCGTCCGACTTCGGCTCAGGTCATGATCTCACGGTCGGTGAGTTCGAGCCCCGCGTCGGGCTCTGTGCTGACAGCTCAGAGCCTGGAGCCTGTTTCAGATTCTGTGTCTCCCTCTCTCTGACCCTCCCCTGTTCATGCTCTGTCTCTCTCTGTCTCAAAAATAAATAAACGTTAAAAAAATAAAAAATAAATAAAAAATTAAAAAAGAATAATCAAAACATTTTTTTAAAGATTTTATTTTTAAGTAATCTCCACAACCAATATGGAGCTTGAACTCACAACAAGCTCTACTGACTAAGCCAGCCAGTTACCCCTAATCAAAACAGTTTTTTTTAATTACAAGTTTGAGGGAGTTGCTATTTCAAAAATGATTGTAGGACTGATTTATAAAGTAAGAATAACTAAGAATGGATGGTGTTAGCCTATGTGTAGATAAATAGACCAGAAGAACAGAATGAGGCGTCTAGAAACTGACCCATGCATATATGGAAAATTGGTAAGCGACAGAGAAGGCATTGCAAGTCGATAAAGCAAAGCATAAATCATTCAATAAACAGGATAAAAAGTTAATCTCACTGTTTTAAATAATGAAACTTCTACTTTCTTCCTAATACAAGTAAGTTCTAGATAGATTGAAGACCTATGTTGAAAAATGTTTAAACACTCTCCCTTTGTATTACAGAAAGGACAAACCTTCAAAATACCTTTTTATAAAAATACCTCTCACAGCCCATGATGCAAACACATCACAATGTTATCAACTAGTAAACACCTTGGGTTGGAAGGCCTCTATTTAACAAGTTCCCAGGGCTGAGGCATAATGCAGAGAGATAAACCAGGTTTTCAACTGGATAACCATTGTGAGCCTCTCTCAGACAGCCTAGCAATAAGCTGGCTCTTTGCGGTGGGCTGCAAAGCCTCTGGCCTATAAATTCTCTGAATTATTTGGGCTGTTTCTAATACATTTCTTTTCTTTTAAAAAAAAAATTTTTTAAGTTTATTCATTATTGAGAGACAGAGGGAGACAGAGCATGAGCATGGGAGGGGCAGAGAGAGAGGGAGACACAGGATCAGAAGCAGGCTCCAGGCTCTGAGCTGTCAGCACAGAGCCTGATGCAAGGCTCGAACTCACAAACCACGAGATCATGACCTGAGCCAAAGTCGGACACTTAACTGACTGAACCACCCAGGCGCCCCTGTTTCTAACACATTTCTTATGCCAGGACAGCCAGCTTGGTCAGATGATCCTGATTTCCTCCATACTCCTTTATAAACATGTGAGGCAATAGTACATGGTGTATCCAGCTGTGCCTGGCCTGAGTGCACTTGCCAATGAAATGGTCAGAATTTGGGGTACTATATATATCCCCTTATACCTGCAAGTTGGCACATGCTTTTATTGGGTATTATCTGTGGGAGTTGCCCTTGCCCCTGGCTTGATAAACAGAAATATTGCTCATGAGAGTAATTGCTTCAAATATTTGATAAACAGTTAGGCAATATCTAACAAAGGTGAAGCTGAACATAACCTATAACCCAAGAGTGCCATTTCCAGAAATATATTCTGCTTGTGGGTTCGAGCCCTGCATTGCACTATGTGCTGACAGCTCAGAGCCTGGAGACTGCTTTGGACTCTGTGTCTCCCTCTCTCTCTGCCTGCCCCTGCTTGTGCTCTGTCTCTCTCTCTCAAAAATAAATAAACATTAACAAAGAAAATATTTTAAATAATACAAAGTGAGAAATAACCTAAATGGTCATCAACAGAAGAATAAATATATTGTAGTATATTTGTAAAATGGAATACTATTCAGTAACTTACAATAAATTAACAGTTCTATGTTTAAGAATGGATAAATCACAAGGATATAATGTTATAGAAGTATATAAACAGTATTATATACGTATAGTTTGTAAAGATGCAAAACAATAAACGTTCTTTATGGAATCATGCATATGTAGAAAAGAATAAGAACAAACATGGGAATGAGAACTGTCAGATTCTGGAGAGGAAGGGAAAGGAAAGGAATCAAATCACAGGCAAGGGCCCATAGGGGCTTCAATTGTATCTGTAGTTTTTGTTTCTGGGGAAAAAATGACCTGGAGCAAATATGGGACAATGTTAAGATTTGTTACCTCTGAACAGCGGGCACAAGTTTATCGTTATTCTCTTTACTTGTGTTTATTTCAAAGATACCACAATTACAAAGGAATAGTCACAGGATAGAGAAAGTTTCCAGCATGTGTCAGTAGCAGGGGCTACCAATGAGAATGAAGTCCGTGCAGTCACACAAACCCAGGGAGGTAGCAGGATGGAGTTTAGATTGGATGGAAGAGAGAAATCAACTGTATAATATTTTTGATGTGAACATGGCCTGAGATTTAAAAAAAAAAAACAAACCACTAAATTCATTATTTGGAAGCCTTGGTGAAAAAAAACAAATTGCTATAGATTCTACAAATACTTAAAAGAAACGAGGTTTTAGTGAGCTCATCATTTGACAAATTGATAAGTTACTATTAATGAGCCAGTGTTCAACAATTTGATATTTAGCAAATTCAGAGTTGTTTAAACACTATTTATCCTTTGGTAAATGTCCTTTGCAGGGCGTCTGAGTGGCTCAGTGGGTTAAGTGGCCAACTCTGTATCTCAGCTCAGGTCTTGACCTCAGGGTTGTGAGTTTAAGCACCATGTTGGTGTCCATGCTGGGTGTGGAGCCTACTTTAAAACAAAAGAAAAAAGAAAACAAAAGATAAATATCCTTTGCTCAAATGACACTTCCTCCTTGAGGCTGCCTGGATTGAACCCCTCCCTTCCCCCAAAATGCCCTCTTCTTTCTCTGAAGTCCCACAGCATTTTCTCTGCATTTTCCTTGGGCCTTATTTTCTAACACATGTTACAGGTGTTTAGACAGGTCTTGGCTTCCTTTCAGGGCCATGAGATCCCTAAGGGCAAAGTTTTACTTGTCTCTCTGCCTGCCTGATAATGTGGTGCCCATGGTAGGTCCTTAATAAGTATCTGGACAGGGGAAAGGAGAGAAGCCAAGAACTCTAAGTGAGGAAAGAATCAAGTAACTAAAAACATCTGTTTCTTTCCAACGTGCAAAGTGACGGATGTTTACAACCGGCCATGTTTTGAGTTTAAGCCACAAAATTCTGCTGTTTCAACACTTTGTCCTCTTGGGCCATTTCCTTTGAGATGAACTTCTGCCGATTTCTACCTTCAGGCTCAGCCTGTGGTGCCAGCCTGACTGGTGGTGCCAACGAGGTGCTCTCTGAGGAAGCAAAGCAAGAAAATATGATGAAAACTTTCCTCTGCCGCAGCAGTAGACCCAGCTGTCATGCTGGGACGTGTATGGCAACAGATGAAGAGTGCTTAGATGGGAACCAGGAGCCCAGCCAGGCTGCTATCAGGATGCAACGTGCAGAAAAGTCAAGGGTTAACAAGGCTGCTGACAGTCAGGATGAGATAAGAGGCCTCTGGATGGCTTTTAGAGTCACCAGATTTAGCAAATAAAAATACAGGGCACCCAGTGAAATTTGAATTTCAGATAAGCACTGAATAATTGTTTAGCATAATTGTTATCTCGTGCAACTTTGGGGGCATACTTAAAGTAAAAAATTATTCATTTATCTGAAACTCGGATTTCATTGGGCATCCTGTATTTTATCTGGCAAGCCAGACATAGGCCAGGGATTATGTAGTTATTGCTGATTATAATTAATAGGCAGACTAAGAGGGACTAGGTCACAGAGGTGAGGAGGGAAACAGAGAGGAGCTAGTCCAGACCCTGAATGTGCCTTCAGGGAACGGAATAGGTGTTGTTCCCATATACCTCCCAGTCCTGAAGAATAAATCATCTGCCAGTGTCTCCAGTCTCTCCAGGCAGCCAGCCACTGCCACTGCTCATGTCTGCCTCTTTAAGAGCACTCACCTTGTTATCTGCTGAAATGTCTGTTTCCCCCTTGAATGGATAGGGACCATGCTTTTGAGTCAGAGATCTGGGTTCAAATCCAGTTTCTGAAACTTAAAGCCGTGTGACATTAGGGGGTCACCTACCCGCTGAGCACATCATTTTCTCTCTTGTAAAAAATGAAAACCATCCAACTTCCGCTCAGGTCACGATCTTGTGGTTTGTGAGTTCGAGCCCCACGTTGGGCTCTGTGCTGACAGCTCAGAGCCTGGGGCCTGCTTCCGATTCTGTGTCCCCCTCTCTGCCCCACCCCTGCTTGTGTTCTGTCTCTCTCTGTCTTTCAAAAATGAATAAACATTAAAAAATAAATAAAAGCCATCAAGACATTGTGATAAATACATGAGATAATGTAAGTTAAGCACATAGTAGGTGCTCAGAAATATTAAGCACATCTCTGAGGACCCGAGTGCAGGGTCCTAGTTCTAACACAGCACTGTATGTGCTATGCAAGAGGTGCTCAACAGATGGGGGGGAGATAAATGAACAATCCAAGTGAGGGGGGTGGGCTCTTTATTAATTATCTACACTAGAGACTCTTAAATTTTATTCTTACTGTTAGTCATGATCTGATGGAAAAAGAGATAAGAAAACCTCAATCATAATTCTCCACCAGCTACTTCTGATGAAGCACTTAACAAGAGATGCACACAGAGCAGGGCCTTGTGGTGCTGTTATCACTTACCATATCCTGTGCTTCCTCAGGAGAGGGGCCCCTGCAGGGAAGAGCCTTGAACTCCTCATGGGGTCCCAAAGGATGCCAGGCCACAATAGGTCATGCAATCAAGGAACACATCAGGTTTGGGCAGGGAGGAGAGTCCTGAGGGTGCGGGACATCTTCTTGAACCCTTCTGGGCAGATGCCTGGCTCCGTCTTCCTACAAGAGCTCCTTTTCTACCTCAAAACCTGTAGATCTAAGTTCCACTGGATGAGAAGTGGCAGTATTTCACTTGGTTGTAGCATTAGAGGGCTTGGATATAATCCCATTGTTGTCTGTTTTGGACTGAATGTTTTCCACCAAAATTCACGTGTTGTAACCTTAACATGTTACAGCTCCTCCCCATATGATGGTATTAGGAGGTGGGGCCTTTGGGAGGTGATTAGGATTAGATGATGTCACACAAGGGTGGGGCCTTCACGATGTGATTAGTGCCTTTCAAAGAGTCAGGAGAGAGCTTGCCTCCTCTCCCTGCTCTCTGCCGCGTGCGAGGATACAAGTCTGAAGTCTGCAATCTGAAGAGAGGCTCTCACCAGAAACCAATAGTGCTGGTGCCCTGATCTCAGACTTCGAGTCTCCAGAACTGTGAGAAAGAAACTTCTGTCATTCATAAGCTACACTGTTCATGATATTTTGATATCATAGCCCTATCTAAGACACTGTCCTTTCCCTAAAATATTTCTTCAGTTCACTGCACCACCAAACTCCCCTCCAGACTGTGACCCTCGATTTACTACACAACCCCTAAAACAACTAAAGCTAGGCTCTGGGTTCTTCGGAAAGGAATCCAGTGAAGTATGTAAGCATAATGTCCATAAGAGAGGGAGCAACTTATTAACAATGCAATTACCCTCATTTTTAATACTCAAAATGAGCAGTGGGCTGCTAATGACCCAAGATCAGCCAAACAAAGAGCAAACCACCGAACTGGCTTTCCTTTGAACTTCCAACCTCACACGCCTTTACTCTCACTCTTAAAGCAGGGAACAGCAGCTTGAAGCAAGAAACAGTTTCTTTTTGAAAGAGCCAAAAGACTTGAGCTTTGTATTCTCGCCCTTGACTCAACAGACCCGTTCCTGCTAAGACTCAGCCCCTGCTGCCCAGTCTGTGGCTTCTCAGAGCTGAGTCTGGCAGCAAGAAGCGGGTCCTCTCCCTCCCTCTCAGCCCCTTTGTCCTTTTTGCTCTTGGCATCCCTAAGAATGCTATTCTTTACATGGCCAAACTTTGAAATAAAAGCACGTTTGTGAGTGTGTGTGGAGTACCCAGCCTCTCTTCCCTGAGACTGCCTCCCACTGACCACCCTTACCTCTGCCAGCCTTAGGGTCTCAGAACTGGGATTCTAGCAGCTACCTAGGTGCTGTGTGAACCTCCTCCCCACCCCATGACCGCAGCTGAGGGACTAGCATGGGAAGTGGAATCCCTGTCAGTATTAAGACTAAGAGTCCAATCTTGTCCTGGCTTGATCTCTTGAAAGGAGGAGAGGTATTGGCAACTGTTTTCCACAGTGTGGACTGTGTAGAAGAGAACGTTCAGGAAAAGAATGAAGAGCTGTCTCAGGGACAAGGAAGAGGTGATACTCCAGACTCCCAATGAATTTCCATTGTCTTGTCCGAGTCTCTCATAAAGTCCATTCTTGTCATTGACCTCTGTGAGATACCCCTGTATCTCTAGAATTAACTCATTTTGCTTAAACTACCTCAAGTTTCTGTTGCTTCAAATATTTTAAAAGTGTTTCCTATTCCCAATTTTAGGACCAAATGAGTTAAAAGTTGTTTCTCTCTCTCTCTCTCTCTCTCACACACACACACATACACACCCTACAAGAAATAATTGCTTTTCTCTTGGTTCTTAATGACATTTACCTATTATAGAACAGTTGAATAATAATAATAAGAAGAAATGTATTGAATACTTACTAGGTTTCTGGTACTATTCTAAGCAGCTCAATGTGCCTTTCATTTCATCCTCACAACATCCTTTAAAGGAGGTAGTACTATTCCACCCATTTTACAGAAAAGGGAACTGAGGCACGGAAAAATCAAATATCCTCCCCAAAGTAACAGAACTAATAAGTGGTAGAACTGGGTTCGAATCCAGGCAGTGTTGACTTCAGGATGCTTTTAATCCCTATCCTATGTATTTTACAAATCCTAGGTTACCAATGCAACCTGGCAAAAAACCTTCCAACAAATCTGTCACACCCCTCAAATTGTTCCTGGCCCTTATTCCAACAAATCACCAAACAAAGCATTGAAGTTGTCTCCAGAGAGCAATAGCAGAATTGGTGGAGAAAACTTACCAGGTGTATTCGTTTCCTGGGGCAAAATACCACACACTGGGTGGCTTACACAGCAAAAATGTATCATCTCACTGTTCTGGAGGCTAGAAGCCTGAGACCAAAGTGTGGACAGAGTGGGTTCCTTCTGAGAGCCGCGAGGGAGGAATCTGTTCCTTGCCACTTTCCTAGCATCTGGGGGTTTGCTCACAATCTTTGGCGTTCCTTGGCTTCTGCTTCATTATACCAATCTCTGCTTTCATCATTACATGGTGTTCTCCCTGTGTGCATGTCTGTATCCAAATATCCACTTTATGGGGTGCCTGGGTGGCTCAGTCAGTTGAGCATCCGACTCTTGATTTCAGCTCAGATCATGATCCCAGGTTTGTGGAATTGAGCCCCATGTTGGGCTCTGCACTGAGCTATGGAGCCTGCTTAAGATTCTCTCTCTCTCTCTCTCTCTCTCTCTCTACCCCCCCCCACCCTCTCTCTCTCCCTCTGCCCCTTTCCCCGTCTCGTGCTCTCTCTCTCTTAAAAAACAAAACAAAACAAAACAAAAGGGGGTGCCTCAGTGGCTCAGTCAGTTAAGCATCCAACTTCCACTCAGGTCATGATCTTGTGGTTCATAAGTTGGAAGCCTGCATGGGGCTCGATGCTGACAGCTCAGAGCCTGGAGCCTGCTTCAGATTCTGTGTCTCCCTCTCTCTGCCCCTCCCTGCTTGCGTTTTCTTTCTCAAAGAATAAATACACATTAACAAAAAGTTTTAAAAACCAAATATCCACCTTTCATAAGGACACCAATCACATTGGTTTAGAGGTCCACCCTACTCTGGTATGACCTCAACTAATTACAAGCAATTACTCTATTTCCAAATAAGGTCATACTTTGAGGTACTGGGGATTAGGACTTCAACATATGAATTTTGGGGAGCCACAATCCAACCCATAACACAAGGTTTTATTATTTTTTTCCTGCTGCAATTTTGAATGATTAGATCTCTATTTTTTTAGAGCGGTAAAAAGTTTGATTCTAAGATGTGACAAACCACAGGTACAGCTTCTCAGCTTTGGTTTAACACTGAAATTTCATTGCTACCCTTATTCAGGAAGGATACCAAATCCACCGTCCCTGAAAGAATCCTGATAAGGACACTGACCTCTTTTAAATGACTACATACATCTAGCTCACTAAGGGTCATAGAAGAACCGATAGAAGAGATATTAGATGCCTTCAGTACTAGCTCTGGCTCTGACATTGACTTGTTCTTAGTATATGGCCAGTTGCTTTTTTGTTTGTTTGTTTGTTTTTGTTTTGTTTTCTGCTTTTCCTGGTCATAAAACAAGAGATTTTGCTTCTACTCTCAGGCTCCTCAAAAGTCAGTCCTGGATGGTGATCCCCTAGTTTGAACGAGAATTATCTGGGAACTTTAAAAAAAATAAAAACAAATAAAACACAAAAAAACAAAAAAACCGTGACACTGATGACTGAGTCCATCCCCCATGCTAATTTAATCTGCCTGGGCATCTTACCTTTTAAAAACTTTCCAGATGTATAGTCTCCTGACTGTGATGGATGTATACAGATGTCAAAACTTACCAAATTGCACAGTTTAATATGTGTAACTTATTGTATGCCAGTTACACTCAAGCTGTTTAAAAAATTAAAAGCGCCCCAGGTGATTCTAGTGGGCATCCCAAAATGAAAACCATCAAGCTGGGTCAACCTCAGATAAAGAAACGGCCCTAGTAAGGGAAGAAATCTGCTTAGGACCTAGAACCTATGACTCCAGTGTTCTTGCCTGAAAACCAAAATGATAGGAAATTTAAAAATTTAAAAAGAGGCATTAAAACATTTGAAGTGCTGGGATTGTTACAGGAGTAGGGCACACAAGAGCTAAAACAAAAAACAACCCACCATGGTGGAGGGGCAGGTAGTTGTCTTTTCAGGTACTCCAGGCATCCCCACCCCTCACTCTGCCCACGGGGTTGTGGGGCCCAGCAAGGCTGGCAGAACCAGTGAGGAAAGCAACGTGCCAGCACCTCTCACTCCCTATTCAGCAGCCTGTTGGCTGTCTCTCTCCCTAATCCAGACAGTAGTTTTAACTGCTTTTTGTGTATTTCTACCTCAGATTCAACATGTTCAAGACTGAATGCATCACCTCCTGCTCCAATCTATTCCTCCTTTTCAATTCCTTATCCTAATAGAGTACCATGATTGTCCCAAACATCCGCACCAAAAAAGTGCCTCATCCTCTACCCACAAATGGTTTCCATTTATCTTCCTGAATGTCTCTTAAATACATCTTTCCTCTACATCTTTACAGTCACTTCTTGCCTAGACTTCCTAATTCATCTGCCATTTTTCTATCACTGCCTTTTGCAGCAAGAGTAATTGTTAAAGCGCACAGATCATGCCATGCCTCTGCTCGAAAGCCTCTGAATGGCTTCCCCATGAAAAATAGGATGAAACCCAAACTCCTTAGCATGGCAATTATGGTCTGGCCCCAAACCCCTGGCTCCATATCCTCTCCCACTACTCTTCCAGTGTGCACAGTTTCCATACATACTGGATCCACTTATGCCTCTGTATCACATACATGCTACTCCGTGCACCTACAATAGTGGATCTAACCTAACTCGTATTCATCTTCTAAGACTCAGTTTTTTCTTTTTTAAGTTTATTTATTTTGAGAGGGAGAGAGAGACTGTGTGTGGAAAGGGCAGAGAGAGAAAGAGAGAATCCCAAGGTCCAATGCGGGGTTTGAACTCATGAACCATGAGACCATGACGTGAGCTGAAATCAAGAGTCAGATGCTTAACCGACTGAGCCACCTAAGTGCCTCTGAAAGGCCTTTTATTTATTTATTTATTAAAAAAATTTTTTTTTAATGTTTATTTATTTTTGAGACAGAGAGAGACAGAGCATGAACGGGGGAGGGGCAGAGAGAGAGGGAGACACAGAATCGGAAGCAGGCTCCAGGCTCTGAGCCATCAGCCCAGAGCCCGACGCGGTGCTCGAACTCACAGACCACGAGATTGTGACCTGAGCTGAAGTCGGACGCTTAACCGACTGAGCCACCCAGGAGCCCCTATTTATTTATTTTTGAAAGACCTTTTAAACACTGGTTGGAAAATGTCAACAGGTTAGCTACACTAAAATAAACAAAGATATCTGGCTATTTCCACTACAATATGCCTTTAATTAACCTAACTTTGGATATTAGCATTTTAATAAATTACTGCAAGGAGCTGGTTTCAAGGGAGACAGGACCACAAAACCTATCCCCAATACTCAATTTCACCCCCCCACCCATTTATTTATAGAGGAGAAAAGGTAGCAGAAATACTATGACTTGCTAAATATCATACAACAGACAGGACTTGATTTCCCTGAACTCTTGTTTTCTTGTCTAAAAAGAAACAGAAATTAAGGACTGTCAACAGGGTAACCTAGAAAACTCCCTAAACGATTACTTCCTAAGTCACTTATCATGAAGTCCTATATACACAAGCTGATTGACAACAGTTTTAAATTCTGAGAGGCTATTTCTTTTAATGAACCATATACTGAAGAGGATAGAATTTGCCCTCAATAATATTTTAATGAATACATTAAATAAAAAGCAAATGGTTCGGGGGAGGATCCAAGAAAAGAAATTAGGACAACAGATTAGTAAAGCTCTCCCTAAACAAAAGATCCAGAAATTTTACACCTACCTTTCTTCTTAGGAAATTAAAACCCTTTGTAAAATTTGAACAAATACATCAAGCAACTTTTGGCAACATGATCAACTAAATTCTCTTTTAAGCTTTTGGATCACAGGAGCAATTAGTTCAGCCATGCTTGCCTCTTGTAACTCTTGGCAAACATTATCAAACAACTGTTAGCTGGGGTAGATGTAATGGGAGAACAGGTTCCTCGTGAATTACTATTTCCTGTTCGCCTTCCATGCTAAACATGGGAAATGTGGATTCCATTATTAAAAGACATGCAACTTATACATAAATTCCATCACATTTGGCTATTAAGCTACCTCAGTTTTCCTTTCCGACCAATATATATATATAAGTTGTTCTAAATGTAAGCAATCACAGGTGGTTAATGTTTGTTTTAACTTTTTATTAAGAAACTAAAGCAAAACGACAGAATTTCAAAAAAATTAAAATACAGAATTCTAATTTTAATTCTAAACAAATATGAAATTTACACCCGAAACTAAAAATCAGTTTATCAATATTTAAGCATAAAGGGGAATGGCTAAAATGCATTCACAGTCATTATTTCTTCCTTATTAACCTCAGATTTACGTCCCTTTCCTTCGTGCTTCACTTAAAATAGGATACAGAATTTCTTTCTCATCTATCTTTTGTTAATATAGTCTGTAACTTCAGAGCAGCTTTAGTGTCCCTACATAATTCTTTCTCTGTTCCTTCAGGAAATATGTGAGCACCTGCCTATTGGGCTTAGATGATGTGGGCATAAAGATGAGTCCATCAGAGATCCTGTCCTAAGATGTTTAGAGGAGATAAGACACCAACAAATAATAAATACAAATAAATTTATACAAGGTATAAAGTAATATAGCATGAGTTAAGTATAGATAAATATAAAAATAGGGAAATTTGAAGGAAAGAGAGATTACATTCAGCTAGAGAAATTAGGAATGCTTTATGAGGATAGTATTTGGATTGGGTATGGACTGTTCCTTCCAGAAAGACTTCAGAGTGGTCCTAATTGAGATGGTCTTGATTTCCAGAAAGTAATCTTTAAAACTCTTTACATTTCTATCTCTTCAAAACTGTTCATTTTTTTTTAAAGATCAAAAAATATTAATATTATAGTTTATATAAACAGCAGTTTGGGGACTTAAATTATAAGTTAATTATAATACCTACTGTATGGTTTTGGGCTGTTATTTTTGTAACTCTCTTTCCCAAGTTAAATCATATCTAAAAGGCAGATGATGCCTAATCATTTAGCCATGACTTTAGTCAACTGGGCAAAACCTACTTGCTCTATGTGCTTTATAAAATCTATACCTAAATTTACATGAGTAAGAATGAAGGAGATGAAATAAATGGCTTAATAATCAAGTCAGATAATGAAAAAAAAATGACAACTATGAAATGATTACATATATTAACCACAGAACTCCTTGTATGAAAAGTTTTAATGAATTGTGAGCCATTGGCCATTACAGAATTTAAGCCTTAATGTTTCTTTCCTATGTAGAACCAGATAATTAAAACAGCCTATCTCAAGTATGACAGCAGACCATAGTATGAATAAGAGTAATAGTATTGAGTGTTTGCACATCTGCATGCTTCACTAAAGTTAAGAACCAAAGAGAACGCTCCCGGTTTCCCAAGTCAACAAAGTAAATTCAATTACATATTTTTCTTTCCTGATCATAGTTTCAGTTGAAATACAACAAATACTACTTTGCCTTTCAATAGCACTTTTTATCCATCACACAAGTACTTTCCCATTATTTTCTCCTTTACCCTCAATATACTTGTGAGGTAGTGAAGGGAGCAGGGATTTTTTTTTTTTTTTTAATTTTGCAGATGAGAAAACTTAAGGTGAATTTAAAACTCAACCTTAGCAGCATATTGAAATCACCTAGGAAGCTTAAAAAAATCCTTATGACCATGTCCAACATCAGAACAACATCAGAATTTTAGGGTATGAGACCCTAAAAGCATCAAGATTTTTCAAAATGTAGATGACTCCAAAGTACAGCTAAGTTTGAGAACCACTGGTTTAGATGACTGACACTCAACTTTCAGGTGCAACATCTTCTACCTGAATGCTCTCTCAGCACCAATGAAAAAGAGATTCCTTTTCCTTGAACATTGTAATAGTTTGGTTTAATATTCTTTGTACAGCTATTGGTCTCCAGTAATAAAATACTTTACCAAGTTACAAATGAAGGTTCTTCATTCCCCTGATGCTCATTCTAAATATGAACCTCCATTCTATAAAATTGCAAATAGCATATTAGAGAATTTCAGTTTTGAGATAAGGATGGCTTTTTGTTAAATATTTAGGCAATTATTTGATTCTAGGTTCAATGTGCAATAACCCCATGTTTCTGTTTTCCATTCAGCACCTTCAAAACTTTGTTACAAATGAATGTTTACTAATAAGACAAAACAGAATTTATAAACAAAACTCTCGCAAACTCTCTTGGAATTGGCTATATCATATCCTGAAAAAAGACCAAGCACATAAGGGACTTTATTGTTTTATCATTTATCAATCTTCATCCTGAACCAGTTTTCTTTAAATTTTAAACTTTGCCAATTAAATTGAGTTGTTCTACACCAAGAAAAATCAATTTCTGTAGCAGCTATATTCTCTAATACATTTAACATATAGTCTTACTCTGTACTATTAAATATGGTTTTTCAGGAGGTTTCTTCTTGACATGGATATTGAAAAGGACTTTTAACGGATTTCACCTTTAAGCAACATACCAAATACACAATAAATATTTGTAAACCTGTCAGGTGGCAAAAATAAATCTTTGTTCATGACTGAAATCCCCTGCTTCATGAGAGTACTGATAAGCTTAACTCTCAAGGAGCAACGCAAGAACCCCAGCCAGCTGCTTGGTATCTCTAATTTGATTAGATTTAAAACAAAATTACGCACAGCAATAACCTAAAAGGCAAAGATTTCATCTGCCGTAGTCAATTCTTATCACAAAGATGCATCTGAAACCATACATTTATACTTTCATACGGAAGGATGTTTGTTTCTCTTATAACAAAAGAAAATCTCTGCTCATGTATGTTAGATTAACTCAAGAATATTAGTGAAATCAGATTTATTAGTCAAAAACTAATGTCAAGCTCTTCTACAATGAAACCTTCAAAATATTGCCAACCTGAAGTTTTCAGCACAAGGTATTTTATTTCAAGTCCCATGGGGGCAATTATCTATGATGAGATTAAGAACATTCTTAACCTGGGTTCAGGCTGGCACTGTTTCAGGTGGGTGAGTAAACATTTTCTTGATAACCCCAATGAAGAGTCTGAGGCTTAGATTTGTTGCCATGATGTAAACAATATAAAATTTTAAAAAAATTATAATATCTATAGCATTATGAAATTACAAAATAAAAGGACCATTAATTCTCTTCCTTAGGTCTGTGACTAACAGCTTTCATATTTGAGGCCTGTAAGAGCAAATGGCAATGTTCTGTGTTGTTATGAGATACTTTCTCAGAAGGCCAAAAAATAAAACCAGATACTATAAGATGCACATTATTCTTATTACTACTGATACATGTATGATTAGAAATAGATTTGCCTTCCCTCAATCTTAAACTCAAGAGACTGAGGGATCTTTACAATAATTTTGATCATTAAAATAAAAATAACCAGACTGTAATAGTTATGGAAACTGTAAACCAAATTAATTTAAAAATGAGCCAATACAGCACATCTCCTCTTAATCCTCTTCTTTGTAGTTACCTAATTTTCCCTAAATGTTATTCTAATTTTGTACCATGTAGTGGTTTTTAAGAAATTGAACTAGAACAAAGCAACCCCTTTGTCCTGTTTTTGTTTTTACAGGTTTTTTTACACACTTATTATATATACAACTTTTAAAATAGCTGCACAATTTTACATCTCACTGTTAGAGAAGTGCAGTCCAGGCAGACCATGCTTCTCAATATATTAAAAATATTAAATAAAACCCAACCAGTTTCATACTTTTCTAATAGTCAAGCTGGCTGGAAAAAAGGGTCTGGAGAAAAAACAGGCAGTTGTAAAACAGGATCAGTCTTTCTTCACAAACACACTACTTAAAAATCTTGCTATTTCCTTATCTTATCCCTTTTATAGCATCTCTAAAATCTCACCTTAAAAGTTGGAAATAACACATTGCTAACTTAGAGACAAAATCTGTTGCAACATGCATATGTCAACTGCCCACTCAACCAACTGCAACCCTGAGGATTTTTCTGGCCCAGTAGAAAGAGGAAACACTAAGATAATCTCTGCTGTAGAGTTGCTTCTCCAGTTAACAATTTCATGTGTTTTTCAGGATGTTTCTTGGGCATGCATGTATGACACTGTCACTTCATGATTCTACTTTCCACAAGCAGGTATCTTCTCCATTCAGTTTTTCATCCCAAGAAAGCCACCGTCATCCATCCAAAGGTTTTCCAAGGTAAACCAAAGTCACTTCTGTGTTGCCATATACAGCAGAAACTGCTGGATATAAGCAGGCCTTTGGAAGTCCTCTAAAGGCAACCCCCAGGAACTCATATCCACGTTCAAAAGCTAAAGTCTTATCTTCCATGTCCAAAATGACTCGAATTCTTTCTCCTATCTGAAAATAGACACCAAAAGAAGGTTAGAAGAAAACTCACCAAGGGCATAGCTAGAAAAAATAAGATACAAATCAATAAGTTAAAATATTAAGAATATATAGTCTAACAAGGGGCTCAAACTCGTGACCCACGAGATCATGACCTAAGCCGAAGTTGGACACTCAACTGACTGAGCCACCCATGTGCCCCAATTTTTCTTTTTTTCTTTTTAGAGAGAGTGAGAGTGCGCGTGTGCATGCAAGTGAGTGAGCTGGGGAGGGGCAGAGGGGGAGGGAGAAAGAAAAATCTTAAGCAGGATCCATGCCCAGTCGGGAGCCCTAGGTGGGGCTCGGTCTCATGACCACAAGATCATGACCTGAGCCAAAATCAAGAGTCCAACGCTTAACTGACTGACCCATCCAGGTGCCCAATAGTTGTTTTTTTTTTTTAAGATGGGATCTGCATTTAATACCAAAAATTTAAATGTTCCTACTGAACAGTTCCCAGATTTTATTTACTCTTTGTTTAAAGGCTTTTCTTAGAAGTTTACCACTAAAATCTGTAACTTGGTATATTTTACCAAAAATGTCTATCTAACCTTGTCAAATTATTACAATATGTATATACAACGGAATATTATTCAGCCATAAAAAGAAATGCAATTTTGATATATGCTATAACACAGATGATCCTTGAAAATGTTATGTTATGTGAAATAAGCCAGACACAAAAATATATATTTGCATGATTCTACTTATATAAAGCACCTACAATATTCAAATCGTAGAGTCAGAAAATAGAATAGAGGTTACCAGAGGATGGAGGAAAGGAGAGATGAGAAGTTATTGCTTAATGAGCATAGAGTTTGTGCTGCGGATGATGAAAAAGTCTTAGGTATAAATAGTGGTGATGGATAAACATATTGTGAATGTATTAATGCCACTGCACTGTATACTTACAAATGGTTAAAATAATAAAGGTGTATGTTTTATCACAATAAAATTACCATAATAAAAACACTCATATAACCTTTAAAGTTGACAAAACAGTTCTTCAAACAGTGTGGAACTTATATAATCATGAAGAGCCAAATCTGACCATAGGTTCTAAAGATGCAGAATAGGCTTATTAGTCATTTTATGGGCCACTGCTCTGAAACACCTGTTTGTTATAAAAACAGCAAACTAAAGCAGAAGCACAATACATCCAGTTATTTTCCTACATGGAAAAGTGCAGACAAACAAGGACAGAAGGATATTCTACTTTTATAATTTGCATCTATAAAAGGTTGTTTTATTTACATACTTGGAGGCAGAAAGTCCTAACATTAGCAATCAAAAGTCAGAATTTAATACTTCCCAATTATGATAACTCCTGCTGTTGTTACTTTCCTTCATTGTATTTCCTGTCACAGACAACTACAAACATTTACTTTTTTCTTCTCTTTGCCCAACTCATAGATTAACTAACACCCCATTTTATGGACCTACGAACATCCTAATTATCATCACCACTATTGCCACCAACAAAACAAACAACAGCAAACAGAAATGAAAAGTTAATATTTTGTTGGGTATTCATTTTGTGGTTTATTTGTATTATCTCATTTAATCCTCACATCTATCCTAGGATTCTCCCTATTTTACAGAAGATGGAAACTAAGATGACAGAACCACTCCTGGTGAAATTTGCATATCTGTTTTACCTTTGACTGAGCATACAGCATGTACACAGCACAGAGAACAGAAAGCAAAAGTCTTACTAGCTTTAGGTGTCAGAGAGCAAAACTTGGGAGATGGCAGAGCAACTGGAAATTTAGAGGAGGAACTCCAGAAGTAATGGAACCATAAAGCGGATGAGCCCTAAATCCAAGAATTAACTCTGCCCAAATCACTGTATAATCACTGTCTTACACAGACACACGGGAAACCCCAATAAAACCAGGCTGGTAAGATAGCAGCTAGAAGCCAAACCTCCCCCGCTGCAAAAACAAAACAAAACAAAAACCAACAAAGACATTAGCTGCTATATACCATGGGGGAGACAGAGTTCACAATTTGAAGAATCTAGGCAAGTTAACTGCCTACTAAAATAAAACCCACACATTTCAGAAAAAACAAAGTGATTCCTAAAAACAAAACATTCCAGTATTACTAGTATATTATCTATAATTTCCAATTTTCAATTTAAAAATGACTGGATATGAAAAGAAACAGGAAAGTACAACTCATACTCTGGGGGGAAAAAGCAGTCAATAGAAACCAATTCCAAGTAGGTCTACACGTTGGATTTGGTGGACAAAGACTTAAAAGCAGTTATGATAAATATGTGCAAAGAATTAAAGAAAAATCTAATATTAATGAATGGACAGACAATCTCAATGGAAAAATGGAAACTATAAAAAGGAGCCAAATGAAAATTCCAGAGTTGAAAAATACAATAAACAAAATTCACTACCCTGGCCTAATAGCCATAGAATCTATGAACTTGAAGATAGAGCAATAGAAATTACCTGATCCAAAAAACAAAGAGAAAAAAGATTTTTAAAAAAGAACACAACTTCAGAGACAGAGAGATCAGGACAATATCAATTGTAGTCCAACAACTACATTAAATGTAAATGGATTAAACACTCAAATCAAAAGGCAGAGACTGTCAGATTGGGTTAGATTAAGAGACCCAATTATATGCCAGCTAGGAGACCCATTTTAAACAAAGACAGACTGAAAGTAAAAGAATAGGGAAAAAGAGGTACCTTGCAATAGTAAGCATAAGAAGGTTGAAGTTGCTATATTAACATCAGACAAAATAGACTTAAAGACAGTACTGAAATCTCCAGCTATACTTGCTAATTTACCTATTTCTTCTTTCAGTTCTTTAAGTTTTTGCCTCATGTGTTTTAGAGCTATTTTATCAGGTGCATATACATTTACAATTGTTATATCTCTCTATCTGATTAACTCCTTTATCATTATGAAATGACTCTAATAATAACCTTATTCTTTTTTATTATTATTTTTTACTTTTGAGAGAGAGAGAAACAGAGAGACAGAGCATGAGCAGGGGAGGGGCAGAGAGAGGAGACACAGCATCCAAAGCAGGCTCCAGGCTCTGGCATAGAGCCTGATGTGGGGGTTGAACTCGTGAATCATAAGATCATGACCTGGGCTGAAGTCAGATGCTCACCAACTAAGCCACCCAGGTGCTCCTAATATCTCTTATTCTTAAGTCTATAATTCTTTAAAATTTCCAATTTCTTTTTAAATTTTTTTAATGTTTATTCATTTTTTGAGAGAGAGAGAGAGAGAGAGAGAGAGAGATTGAAAGAGTGCAAGTAGGGGAGGGGCAGAGAAAGAGAGACACAGAATCTGAAGCAGGCTCCAGGTTCTGAGTTGTCAGCATAGAGCCTGATGCGGACTTGAACTCAGGAACCGCGAGATTACAACCTGAGCCAAAGTCAGATGCTTAACTGACTGAGCCACCCAGGCACCCCTAAAATTTCCAATTTCTTATCAGATTATTGTTTTAGACTCTGTTGACTCTATGCTAATCATATGGCATTTACAAATAGGAACTATAATTTTGACCCTAGAATCAAATGAGTATGGCATTAAGATAAGATGAAGAGAGTAAAAAAAAAAAAACTCAGTAGTTTGCCTAAATTTGCCTGTCTTATAGAAATCACTGACATCTGCAGAGGCTCTGAATCCACAAACAGATTAATGAATAGCAGAGGGTGAATATGTGTGTGCATGTGCACAGGTACATTTCTGGGAGTGAGAAGTCTAGAAAAAAGTAGGTTCGGATGTGACATGATACAGGAAAAAGGACAATCTTGCATGAGTTGGCAAACTATGGTCATTGGACCAATCTTGCTTGCAGCCCATAAACAAGGTTTTACTGGAACACAGCTATGAACACTCATTTACATATTATCTATGGTTGCTTTTGTACTACAACAACAGAGTTGAATAGTTGTGACAGAGACCATAGGGACCACAAGGCTTGAAATATTTATTACCTGCCCTATATAGAAAAAAGTTTGCCAACCCCTGATTTAGAGCAAAGACAGATAGCTCAAGGTCAATATGTATTAGGAAACAAATACGGAAATACTAAAAGATTATTAAAGTAGCAAAGAAAGGCCAGTTACACTATTTACTTTTAAATTACCAAAAAGACACACAAAGCTGCTATATAAAATTTTGTGAACTTAAAACAAATTAATGATTTATGATTTGACAAAGGACCACAACTGAGAAAATACCTAGTTTCTCACCTGATATTTTGGTGCATTGTTGCACTGTGGAAAACTGCCATTGACTTCTCCGTTATGTAGTAGATTATTGTCCACCAGATTCCAGCCCCAGCTCT
Organism: Panthera uncia; assembly: GCF_023721935.1. Lineage (NCBI taxonomy): Eukaryota > Metazoa > Chordata > Mammalia > Carnivora > Felidae > Panthera > Panthera uncia. Next base: position 70,707,144 of record NC_064810.1, on the reverse strand, counting down.
GGTCATCACTGCCCAGTAATGCCACATACCCTTGGCATTGCATGGGGGCTCGTTTTGTAGCAATTCCAATCACTGCCACAGTGCCCAGAGGGCCTTCCCACCACACTTCCCATGCATGGCGGCCCTCACTGAAACCAATCTTGGTCCTTGCACCATCAGTACTCTGAGCAATGGGGTTTCGATGTAAAGTAAAACCATTTTTCTTAATGTAGACATTCCTGGAGCAGTCATTAGTGCTGAAGGCATGTTGGAAAGCACGCACCTGAAAAGACGAAAAGCAGACCAAAGAAATAGAAATTTGATTTTTCTTAAACATTAAAAAGTACCCATGGTTTTAGGCTACGTTTTTAGACAATAAAGTTATATATTTTTAAATAATACAGTATGTATTTCCAAAAAATGGCTAGTTTCAGGATAGAATACTAACAAAATATGCATGCAACATTTAAAATAACTGCTGGGGTGCCTGGGTGGCCGGAGGCTTAGTTGGTTAAGCCTCCAGCAACAGCTCAGGTCATATGGCAGTCTGTGGTTTTGAACCCCGCATCGGGCTCTGTGCTGACAGTTCAGAGCCTGGAGCCTGCTTTGGATTCTGTGTCTCCCTCTCTCTCTGCCCCTCCCTTGCTCGTACTCTGTCTCTCTCTCTTTCAAAAATAAATAAACATTAGAAAATAAAAAATAAAATGACTGCCAACTGCTTTATTATTGATCAAAATTCTAAACTATGGTATCATTTCTCCAAATAGACTTCTTAAAATATCAAAACATATACACAAGAATCCTTATATTTTAGAGATAATACTGAAATGTTTATGGATGACATTAGGATATCTCAGAATTGCCCTGAAATATCCAGGGCTGGAGTGAGAGAATGGGTAGGGTAAACACAAAACTAGATTATCTGTATTTAATCATTGGTAAAGCTTGGTGATAGGTTTGGGAGGTTCATTAAACTATTTCCTCTACTCTAGTTTATATTTAGTATTTTTATATCAAAAAGTTAAGGGATATACAGTTTTCATGCTGGCAATACTGTCATCAAAAAATACTTTTACTGAAAAGAATTTTTTTAATGTTTATTTTGCTAGAGAGCAGGAGAACGCGTGCGCACTTGAGCATGCAGGGGAGGGGCAGAGAGAGAGGGAGACACAGAATCCAAAGCAGGCCCCAGGCTCTATGCTGTCAGCACAGAGCCTGGCATAGGGCTCGAACCTACATACCACGAGATCATTACCTGAGCTAAAGTCGGACGCTTAGCCAACTGAGCCACCCAGGTACCTCCCCAAAATATTTTTTTTAATTTTTTTTTTAACGTTTATTTATTTTTGAGACAGGGAGAGACAGAGCATGAACGGGGGAGGGTCAGAGAGAAGGAGACACAGAATCTGAAACAGGCTCCAGGCTCTGAGCTGTCAGCACAGAGCCCGACGCGGGGCCCGAACTCACAGACCGCGAGATCATGACCTAAGCCGAAGTCGGCCACTTAACCGACTGAGCCACCCAGGCGCCCCTACCTCCCCAAAATATTTTAATAGAGAACGTAGTCATAGCAGTTCTAAAGTTTATGAAAAATTTTAATAACCACAAACTATGTTAGGTCCTCAGCCTCCTTGCTAGTTATTACTCATACATGGAGACAGCACCACTCTCATTTTACCAAATCAAATAACCCTTTAGACGGCATCTAATTTCAAGCACTAGAATTTATAAAGAGATAGTCATTACGAGCAGCTACCATAGATAGGACAGATTAGTTGATCTTCACTAATCAGTTTTGTAAAGCTTCCAAAATAAGGGCAGTATGGAAATTGCTACTCTGTCTAAATAGTAAACATTTCTCATGCTTTAGTAATTTAAAGTTTTTGATTTGTATGTTTTTTGAAAATCCCTTGGGGCGCCTGGGTGGCTCAGTCGGTTAAGCGGCCGACTTCGGCTCAGGTCATGATCTCACGGTCCGTGAGTTCGAGCCCCGCGTTGGGCTCTGTACTGACAGCTCAGAGCCTGGAGCCTGTTTCAGATTCTGTGTCTCCCTCTCTCTGACCCTCCCCCGTTCATGCTCTGTCTCTCTCTGTCTCAAAAATAAATAAACATTAAAAAAAAATTTTTTTTTTTAAAAAGAAAATCCCTTATTCAAATGACCCCAAAGCATCCAAAGGCTGGGATCTACTGCTTTAGTTAATCTGAGCCACGAACTCCAGAATCACAGAATTTCAGCATTAGGAAGGGCTTTAAAGGGACCTACTGCAACACAGGGATGAGGGCACAGACCTAAAAGTCAACAGGTAGTTAGAGCAAGAGTCCCAAAGAGAAGTCTGGTATCTAGCCCCTTCATCCAGTGTTCAGTTCCTATTTGCCAGTACCTCACTGCTTCATTATTACACTGTAGGGCAGAGACATTAAAAAACAAACAAACACTCTGCTTGATTCAGGAGGCTGTAATACTGAAGTATTTAAAAAAAATTTTTTTTTAACTTTTATTTATTTTTGAGAGACAAAGAGAGACACAGCAGGAGCAGGGGAGGGGCAGAGAGAGAGAGGGAGGCAGAATCAGAAGCAGGCTCCAAGTTTGAGCTGTCAGCACAGAGCCCAAGACGGGGCTTGAACCCACGAACCGTGAGATCATGACCTGAGCTGAAGTCGGACACTTAAACGACTGAGACACCCAGGCACCCCAATACTGAAGTATTTCTAAATATTTTCCTATCTGTTCTATTATAACACACTTTTAAGCACATAAAATATCAGAACATAAGATTAAATGGGTGAGTAAAATGTCCCCCAAATATTATTTAAAAATTCAACAGATTATTATCAAGAAAATATAAAATATTTTATAAAATCATTATAAAATATTTAACTGATAATTACCTATGCCTATTCCCTAATTCTTACAAATATCAATTGCTTTTTCTCTATCCTTCATTGTCACAATGACACTGTTGCCAGCCTCTTCTCCAAACTGCTATGACTTCTTCCTATTACTCTGGACTAATCTTTCTTCACTGTACCCTTTTCTGGTGACCACCATACCTCTGCCCCCTAAAACTCTCCTACACTCAATAATTACTCTCTACCTAAATTATTTCCAGACCTATTTTTCTAAAACAGCACCTTTATCACATTTCATCTCAGTTCAATAACCTTTGATGGTTCCATACTAACTACTATTCTTCCTGGTTTTCAAAGCTCTCCAGGTCTGGTTCCTCCTATTTCCCTTTCTAACTTCACGTTGTTCTCCCTATCTGTAGTATCATAGCTACTTTCCTCCTCCAACATAAACTGTATCTTCTAAAACCTGAATCAGTCTTGCCACTTGTATGAAGTTATTCTAACCACGACTACCGAATCTCCCTGATTTTGCTCTCCTAAGTTCTTTTCCACCACAGTTGGAACCATACATTTAAGTCTGCATCCAACCCAACCACTTTGATTCTAACAGAAAATACACTGAAAAACAACAAGAACAAAAACAATAGCAATACTAATCTCACCTAAATTGAGCAAACCTCTCTGAGTCTAAAACAGAATAGGATAAGGAACACTATTGGAATGAAATCTGCAAAATCCAGACTGAGGGAAACTCTACAGGGTAAACAACCTGGTTTTTTCAACAGATAAGTTTCAGGAATGGGAGTTAGTACGTGAATCTGCTGGCTAAAATAGCCTTAAGAGATATATATCAGCAGTTTGCCATGAGAACCTTATACAGATATTGATTAAATAAACTGAAAATTTTAAATATAACATTTGACATTTATAAAACAATTGGAAATTTGAACACTGCATTGTTTATATTAAGGAATTATTGTTAATTTCTTTACACTTTAGGTGTGATGATATTGTGATTATAATAAGTGTGCTTATCTTTTAGATTTGGATACTGAAAAATTGAGATGAAATGAAAAAATATACAAACTAATAAATAAAAACAATCCATAGTTTCTTTCCCACAGTCTCATGTACAACCTAAATTTTACATTGTAACAAACACCTTTAAGACCTACTTTAGGATCTAGGTCTGAAAATCTGAGAATATATTATACTTAGATGCTAAGTATGACTGGAATTATTGATGTTCCTTGGTAACATGAAAAATATGAACTTTCAAAAAGAAGACAAATCCTAAATAGACCGGCAATTCCAAATACTTTCCAGTTTTATGCTATCCCACACCTGTCCGCATCCTCCTCCCAGTTACCCAGGCTCCCTGGAAATCCTATCTGATTCTTCTTCCTCATCTCACCCACTCTCAGTTAGCTGTCCTATACGGATTTGTTCTCTGCAATAGCTGTCCCAGCCATCCTCTTCTCTCCTCTACACACTTGTTCAGGTCTTAGGTACCTCTGGTATAGGTACTAACTCCCGTTCTGTCCAATTCATCTTATGGCCTAGTTTTTCTAAAGCACAGTACTTATCTGTCACTGCTCTGTTCAAACTTCTATGGTTTATAACAGTAGAACAAAGCCCAAACTATACACTGAAGGCTACATGCCAAGGACATCCATGATGAGTTTCAGCTTACCTTTATAATTGTATTTTCCACTACTTCAACTCAATCTCACTAGACCCTATATAAAGATAGAAATCTTTAGCCTTTCCTCTAAGCTCCAAACTGTAACAGCTGCCTATCTGAAATCTCTCGGATGTCTCAAAAACACTGTAAATTCTACTCTACCAAAATTGAACTCACTGCTATTTTTCCTAAATCTAGCCCAGGTGATTCTCATATTATGTAAGCTAGATATCTAGGAGTCATTCTTAACACCTCCCTCTTTCTCACCCCTATTTCAAATCTATTACCAAATCCTGTAGGTTTTACTTCCTAAATCTTTCTTGTTTCTCCCCATCTCCTCCACTACCCACTTCCTAGCGGATCTATCCATATTTCTAAGGTCCCCCTCCAATCTGTTCTCCATACCAAAGTCAGAAATAACCTCTTAAAAATGCAAAAAAAAAAAAAAATCACATCACCAATCCCTACACTCCTAACCCCCTCTTGCTTATAATCCAAAATGGCTTCCCTGTAGTTTGGCCTCACTCCACCTCTTCCATCTTCTCTCAAACCTGTCTCACCTTTGCTCTGATTCAGCCACACGGATGTATTCTCTGTCCCTCATAATCATCAAGTTCTGTCCTGGAAGTCTTCTCTCTCCCCTTGGCTTTATTGTTCAGGTCTCAGGACATGCATTATTTCCTCAGAGGAAAGCCTTTCTTGACCTCCATACCTAGGTCAAATCCTCCATCTCTGACATTCAGAGCACTGTGCACCTCTCTCTCCTTCATAGCACCTACCACAGATGCAATTTTACAACTGTGTATTTGATTAATATCTATTTCCCCCCACGAGACTCTAAGCTCCATAAGCAAGGCATCCATTAAGAGTTTTGTGTCTGTTTTTATTCATCATTGCATCTGCAAAAGTGAGCATAGTGCCTGGAGATCACCCTTTTTAAAGTAAACATATATGCTGTGCAAAGCCTTTGCTTTCCTCTTGTCCTACTTTTTTCAGAGGATTTCTTCTTAGTAAAATGTTCAAATCCTCCCTATCTTTAAAATTCAGATCAAATATAATCCTAACCTCAAACCCTCTCCAAGCCTCCACTCAACTTGTAAATCTCTCCTTTCACTGAAATTCTAATTCTAGTGTGTGTGTGTGTGTGTGTGTGTGTGTGTATGTATGTGTGTGTGTGTGTGTGTGTGTGTGTGTGTGTATATATATATATACTGGGAGTATATGTTTTATATATATATGTGTGCGTATATATATATATATATATATATATATGTCACAGGAGCAATTTCTATCATGTATTAATTATTTCTATACATTTTTCTTCTCTACTTGACTGAGAACTTCCTTACTAGGGTCTCTGACTTCTTTTGAATTAATATTTTTATCCTCAAGACATTTTTCTTATGTCCTGCAACATCTGAACGAACATATGATTAGTGGAAATCTACAATACCTACCATGGGTGTGGTAGAAAGACAATATAAAGCATTAAAAACCTAAGAAACCTAAAATATCTCTGGAAGGATACAGGTAACACAGGTTGCCTCCAAGAAGGCAAACTGGGTGGCTGGCAGACAAGAGCAAAAGGCAAGACATTTTGCTTATACTATATTGCTTCTTTTGCATGTTGACTTACATGAACACACTAACACATACTGTCATATGAATCCCGACTCATGTATCTTTTACAGACCAATTACAAAAATGTCTTAAAGCCTACTTTGCCTGATAAAACTGCAATGTTCTGCATTCTACTACATAAATTACAACTAGTATCCACTGAGCATCCACCATGTACAAATATTGTCCTAGTAAATTAATGTGTTGGGGCACCTGGGTGGCTCAGTCGGTTAAGTACTGACTCCTGATTTCAGCTCATGTCATGATTTCACATTTCACATTTCATTTTGTGAGGTCGAGCTCCACGTCCAGCTTCGCACTGATAGCCCAGAGCCTGCTTGGGATTCTCTTTTCCTCTTTCTCTGCCCCCCTCCCACTCACTTGTGCACGTGCTCTCTCTCAAAATAAATAAACTTAAAAAAAATTAATGTGCTATTTCACTTAATAGAAAAAAACTAATTTGATAGTTGACATACTTAATTGCAACATTCCTTATCTTATTAAACTAAAACCTGCTTTATTACAGAATAAATTTTACATCTATTTCACACAGGGAAAAAAATTTTACTTTACTCTGACTCCCCCTTTGGCAGTCTAGCTTTAAAAAGGGTATCTCCTTTTTTTAGTTATTAATGTATTTTTTATGTTTACCACATTCTAGGACAGACTTCATCCTCTCTCACATATCCTCTTGGTGACTGCTATACTTAATAGCTGTTATCCATCCAACTGAATTCAAGCTCGAGGTCTTTGTTTATATTGCCTGAAGAATCTTCTCAGCCCTACCATAACCTGTTAGTTGGAATTTTTATTTGTATATGAAAAAGGCAGGAATGTGCACAAGAATCTAGGGGGAAAAGGCATCAAAACCAGAATCAGCACATAAGATGACACACAGAATAGAAGAGGCACACCATCAAGGTGGAAGTATGAAAAAGTTGGCAGGGAAGTTAGCCAATAGTGGAACAAGGCAGTATTAGGATGGTTAAGTGGTGCTGACGGGGAAGGGGAGAGGATGTTCTATTCAAACCTGTAATTTGAAAGTTAGCAGGATGTCTAGGACTACACTCACTTACAAGTCTGAAACATAATCGAGGGAATGAAAGAGAACTTAGGCGAAAATAGAATAAAATAGTTATAAATCACAGCTTGAAAAGAGTGAGGTGAATGTGGGGTGAAAGCAAAGATCTTAGAAATTCAGCCGGTGTTAAGGCAGCTAAGATGATCTAATAAAAAATAGGAAAGTATTGAATGGCACAACAATGGGGGTGGTCTGTCTTTATGGGGGAAGTCTGTGGAAAGTGGAATGAGTGATGGAAACCAGTAACTGGAAACTATCTGGTCCTTTAAAAAGTGCATCACGGAAGTGAGGGGGGTAGGTTTAAGGAGCAGAACTTCAAAGAGAAGAGAGGATCTTCATGGAGGGGGACGTGAAGTAAGGTACAGACTGCAGCCGTGCAAAGGCGGGATGGTGAGGCGAGGCGTCTGAGTCAGAGCTCAGATGAGAAGCACTGAGATTGAGAGCGGCGCAGAGAAGCGGGACTGGGGGCAGCGGCGTGGCCCGGGGCTCCCTCACCTTGGCCTTGTAGCTGGGCAGGTTGCAGAGGATGTCCGTGCGCAGAGCCTCTTCTGCCAGGCGGCGGGCGCAAAGGCTCCGCCACACCTCGCTGTTCTCATCACCGTGCAGGCAGCGGTACCAGTGCTTGCACACCAGGGCGCAGCTCCGCAGCTCGGACAGCTCCAGGTAGGAAAACACCAACTCCAGCACCCGGCTGGGCAGCCGGCCCCCTGCGCCCGCGGACCCGGATCCCGAGCCGCCGACCGCGCCGCCGCCGCCGCTACAGCCAGCGCCACCAGAGGCTCCGCCAGGCCCCGGGGCTGGTGCCGCCATCGCCTCACCAGCCGGCCCAAGGGCCGCCGCTGCCGCCGCCTCTTCCCCCCGTCTCTGCTGGGGAGGCCAAGCCTAGCCTTGAGACCGAAGCACCTCGCTCACCGCCCCTTTCACAGCCAACCACCGGCCCTCCACCACTCCCGCCCCTGCCCGGGGGCGTCCGCCGCGCGCCCCGCCTCACTGAGGGCAGACGCACCGGCCGCACGGGCGTCCCCCGCCCCTCCTCCCCGGCTCAGCGCGGGCGTCGGAACCGCCCGACTCCCACGGCCTCCCCGCGGCGCGCCCGTGGCTCCGCCATACTGGTTGAGGGCACGAAGCAAGGGCGCACGCCCAGCTCGCTCGCGGTTCCTCTCGGCCCCGGATGTGACTGTTTGGCTGAGGCGCCCCGCGCCCAGCGCTAGATGGGATTGGGCGCCCACAGGTGAGGTCATCACGAGGCGCCGAGGAGGAAAGCGGGAAGCGCAGGTATGAGGCTGGCATCTGTGGCTTTGTGGCTGTTCTTCGGTGTCTTTTCCTTTTTTTGGTCTAGTGGTCTCGCGTCTGCTTTCCTGGGCCCCTTTCCCTGTGAGGTTTTCCTGTGTCAGGTCCCTGCTTCAGACTCCACTCTAACGCATGAAATTTCCAGTTCCTTTGCTAGTCAAGTCCTAGCTCCGCCACCTTCTACTTAAGTTGGATCTTCTTTCTTTACCTTTGGCGTCTGAGGTCGTCTTCTCCTGGTCAAGCCCTGTTGTTCTTTGTTGGTACTGGCACTTATCAGAACCTGAGTCCTAGCGTGTATTTGGAAAATAAGGTCATCATATTTGAATCCCCGCACCACCTCCCCCCACCCCCGCCCAAATGTTTCGATAGCCTGAAAGTGCCGAGTAATTGCTGATTAAGTCCTCCCTTCTTTGGACAAAATGTAGCCTTTCCCGGTTTTTCCTGCTAACCCGATTAGTAGGCGGATCCAGGCAGCGTGTTTTTATATAATTAGACATTCCAATAGGGAGAATGATGTGGAGGCTGTAATTATAGATGGCTTCTTGGAAGAGAAAGAATTTAAGCATTATTTGGTTATATTGCATTTTCCTAGGTGGCCAAAAGTTTTCTGACAGCCTTTAAAGAATGCTTAGTGAGAGAAAATAATAACCATCATGTGAACAACGCATTGTGCCAGGTCTTTGATTCGAGTTTTATATAATTATCAAAACAACTCTGGGGTAATTATTATAGGACTCACAGATTCCCTTAGTAGTCAACTCCACTGTCTTGCCTTTATGTGGTAAGAAATCTTTTCAGTAGTTCCCTCTGTGTATAATACATTTCTAATTCTCCATTAAAAACGAACAGCAACTACCTTCTCTACTCTCTGGTAAGTGGTGTTTATTATTTGCTAGTCCCTTCTTCCCAGATGTTTTTTTCCTCCCCGTTTAATATCCCAGATTCTTTACTAACTAGTGCTAATGCCACAGCCTTTCAATCATTTTGGTTGCTATCCAGCTTCTCCACATCAGGACCAACTTTGGAAAACCCAAACGTGAAAAAAAATTGACCTATACTTATTATACTGATAGTGACTACCTCATATTGTTTGAATGGTAGTGTAATCTCAGACTAGGGAGTTTTATTCGTTATTCATTTTTCAACTTTCATCTATGGGACATACAAGATGTCCCCTCCCAAGGAGGTCAGAGTTTTGTTTGGGAAGGCACTTTAATTTTTTTTTTTTTTTTTTTTTTTTTTATTCTTCAAAGATAAGTAGAGTTTGGTCCATCTGAGAAGGGGACAAAGAACCAGGCAGAATCAACAGCTTTGAAGGCACAGACACTTGAAAAGGACGTGTGGGCACATGGAAATATAACTAGAGCAGTATTTAGATATCATTCAGTTATTAAAGACTTTGACATTTATTCTGTCCGTCACAGTGTAGGTGAGGTGGAGCCTTTGAAGGATCTATGAGATAATTCTGGTGCTAATATAGCCCAGTCAGTGAGCTGACTTTGTGGCAAGTACCCCTGCAAGTTCCCCAGGCAGAATTTCAAAGTAGGAAAAGATTTTATGACTGGGTCCTTTTCTTTCTACAAATCATCCTCCTGACCTTGCCCCTCCCCCATATTTAGTACCCTCCTGCCTTCTGACTGTTCAGAACTTCCATCTTCGCCTTCCACCCTTTCTAAAAATGTTCTCAAGATACCCCACCTTTCCTTGCCCACTCCATGATTTCATCAGGTGTTAAAGGAAACTATTATCTAATTAGAGTAATGCACAATAGGCTATGATAAATTGCTTTAGACGTTACCTATGAGAAGAGAAGCTTGTTGACCTGATACCTGAACAAGGAGGTAATGGCTCCTACCTATTTCTTGTAGGCTTTGCTGTCCCAGTAAGGAAAAACAAGAAACAGTGGCTTGACAGCTCATTTCTGAAAGATTGTTTTGATTTAACTCAGATTTAATTACATTTTTTTGCCACTGCCTTATACCACAGCAATCTGTTGTTTAATACTTTTTTTTTAAGTTTATTTATTTATTTTGAGAGAGAGAGAGAGAGAGTGCACAAGTTGGGGAGGAGCAAAGAGAGAAGGAGAGAGAATCCCAAGCAGGCCCCGCACCGAGAGCACAGAGCCCAATGCGGGGCTCAAATTCACAAACCATGATAGCATAACCTGAGCTGAAATCAAAAGTCAGGTGCTCAACCATCTGCATCACCCAGGCACCCCTGTTGTTTAATACTTTTTGATAGTGGCCTTTGGGTATGTTTCAAATAAGAACAAATAATTTTAATTTTGTAGACTGAACAAGTGATCCCAGGGGTTCTGGTTGACTCCCGTGATCAATACCCTGCATAAGCTGAAATGCTTCAATGTATAGTACATTTCTGGGACTTTCCCAACAGTTTTTCTTGCTTTAATTTTATTTTTTTAATGTTTGTTTATTTTTGAGAGAAAGAGAGCACACAAGCGGGGGAAGGGCAGAGAGAGGAGAGGGACAGAGGATCTGTGCTGATAACAGAGAGCCCAATGTGGGGCTTGAACTCATGACTCTGAGATCATGACCTGACCCAAACTTGGATGCTTAGCTGACTGAGCCACCCAGGAGCCCTTCAACTATTTTTCTTAACATTCTCCATAATAGGTCTTTATTTTTATATTTCTGACTAGCTTGGTGATCAGTAAATATTATGTGATGTAGAGATTAGAAGTTTAATTTGTATTTTACACTGGTGCGTAGAGGTTAAGGTAGGGCTGACCTTGGTTTTGTGAGATTAATAGACACTTACTGGTTCCATTATGGAAAAATTTACAGGAGCTGTGTTGTCTGTAATAGTTCCTTTAAGCTCAAAATCCATTTATTGCCTAATTTCTCACACTTTGGGGTGAGCTTAACCACGTGTGTCTTTAATGAGTTAGTCTTTTCCAGAAAAAAATTATACTAGGCAGAAAACCTGCTAAAACTTGACCAGTCGGCATTTACTTAGGTCACCTGTGGGTAGATACGTGATGGGAAAACAGAAGTACTAGAAACCTTGCCTCATTCTTGCCTTAGAGAAAACTTAAAATCCCAGTAGGAATTCAAAAACATACATGCACACAAAATCCTAAAGCTGTAGAGGGCAGACTTCCCCGGACTTTAAAGTGGATTCACTGTAGAAAAATTAAAACTAACATAGGAAATAATCGATCAATTCTCTAAAGAAAAAAGTTAAAATTATTTGTAACTCTACTGGTCTTTTCAATGGTTAATACAAACTTCATATTTTAAGGTAGCATTTTATCTATGTTAACGTGATAAGTCAGTCACCACAGATGACAGTCCCTAAGCCTAAATAACGTTAATAACATTTATTTCAAATTGTGCTAAGAGTACTTTTTTCTTCGTTTATCTGGAACATTTGGCAAAAGCCTTTTTTATGGTAGAAAATTATTTAACTACTATTTCATTACTTGTCAGCAAAAATCAAACTACCCGAGTTCCCTGTCTTTACCTCTTTCTGAGTCATTTCCTCTCCAAACCTCTCCTTTAAAACTTATTTACTTCAGTCTTTAGTTTCGTCTGTATACTGATTCAGTGCTTCTGCTGAAATAAATGTTTTTTTAAATAAATCTTTTTGTCTCTCCTATTTTGTCATCTTTATGAGAATTGCTATATCTGTTTATGTGACCATGTTTCTGTTACTTCCCCCCCCCCCCGTTACTTTGATTACTAAAAGATTAGTGATTTTTTTGCAGTCTAGTTAGTGATTTTGTGTATGTGCGAGTGTCTAAAAATGGGAGGAAATAAGCTTTGTGTCAGGAATAGAAACTTCGGGCAGATTGCCAGATTATTTTAAATCATTTTTCAGAACAATATTAGGAAATTTATCTCTGTGCTATTGGACTAAATTCAGGTTTCATATCTGAAAATATGAAAGCAGCAATGGCAATTTCTCACTAGATAAATTCTCCCGGTAGGTTTGTTTGCTTTCTTTTCTCTAACCATTTAGAGTTATATAAATTGCCCTGATTTCCTTTTTTTTGCTTTATCCAACAGGCAGTTAAGGCAGGGTGGTATTATATGACAGTTTCATTATATAAATCTGGGATGCCTAGTGTATCAAGAATCTCAATTTCGCACATAAGTACTGCTGTTAAGTGTTAAGTGGGTGATAAAGTAATTAAAAATACATGAGTACAGGGCATCTGGCTGGCTCAGTCAGTAGAACATGTGACTCTTGATCTCAGGGTTGTGAGTTTGAGCCCCACGTTGGGTGACCTAAGCCCACTTTGGCTTAGGTCACGATCTCACAGTTCTTGAGTTCAAGCCCCGTTTCCAGGTCTGTACTGACAGCTCAGAGCCTGGAACCTGCTTTGGATTCTGTGTCTCCCTCTCTGTCCCTCCCCTGTTCACACTCTGTCTCTCAAAAAATGAATAAATGTTAAAAAAAAATTTTTTTTTAACTATTGTCAAATGGCTAGGCCCCAACCCCAGCATTTCTGATTCTCTAGGGTAGTATTGGGCAATTTATATTTCTAAGTTCCTAGTTTATGCTGATGCTGCTGGTCTGGAGGCCATACTTTGAGGACCATTGATGTAGATACATGATACCACTTTGACCAGCCTAATAAAAATAGGAGAAGTGAGGGGTGCCTGGCTGGTTCAGTCAGTGGCGCATGTGACTCTTGATCTTGGGTTTATGAGTTAGAGCCCCATGTTGGGTGTAGAGATTGCATTAAAATATTTTTTTTTAAATAGGAAAAGTGATCATGGTAGTATTTGTTGAGCCCTCATTATGTACCAGACACTGTTATATGTGCTTTACACATATTATTTTGCTATGATCCTGTGAAATGGTGCTATTATTTTTATTAGCCCCATTTTATAGAGAAGGAAAATGAATCACAGAGAGGTTCAGTAACTTGACCAAAGTCACCCAGCTAATAATAGGTAGTAGAGCTATTCAAACTCAGAGAATCTAGCTCCAGAGCTCATTCTCTAAAACATTATTCATATAAAAGATATAACTTGATAATTGAACAGCTCTCTTTTATTTTTTTTTTTAAGTTTATTTTTAATTATTTTTAACGTTTATTTTGAGAGAGAGAGAGAGAGAGAGAGAGTGGGGGAGGGGGAGAGAGAGAGAGGGAGACACAAAATCTGAAGCAGGCTTAAGGCTCTGAGCTGTCGGTACAGAGCCTGATGCGGGCCTTGAACCCACAAACTGAGATCATGACTAGAGCTGAAGTCAGACACTCAACCGAGCCACCCAGTTGCCCCTAAATGTTTGTTTGTTTGTTTGTTTGTTTGTTTGTTTTGAGGGGGGAGGGGCAGAGATGGGGGAGGGGAGAGAGAGAATCCCAAGCAGGCTCCACACTTTCAGCACAGAGCCGGATGTGGGGCTCAAACTCACAAACCATGAGATCATGACCTAAACTGAAATCAAGAATCGGATGCTTAACCGACCGAGCCATCCAGGTGCCCCAAGCATCTCTCTTTTAAAAATAATTTTTACTAATTTAAATATATGATGTTTATTCTAATGTGAACCTCATATCAGATGCTAGAGGACAAGCTTTGCCTGGGTCCCTGATAGCATAGAAAGTCCATTTAGGCATGTGCCAGCCAGGTGTACCACAATCCTGTGTTCAACTAAACTTTTGTAGACTTGATCTTCAAATGTCCTTTTTTTAAAATTAAGGTTTTTTAGATGTCTTTTTAAATATTTAAGTGAGGGGCGCCTGGGTGGCTCAGTCGGTTGGGCGTCCGACTTCGTCTCAGGTCATGATCTCGCAGTCCGTGATTTCGAGCCCCGTGTCGGGCTCTGGGCTAACAGCTCAGAGCCTGGAGCCTATTTCCGATTCTGTGTCTCCCTCTCTCTCTGACCCTCCCCTGTTCATGCTCTGTCTCTCTCTGTCTCACAAATAAATAAACGTTAAAAAAAAAAAAAAATTTAAATATTTAAGTGAAATACTGCATATTGTATTTGTCTCCTCCCATCAAGTTCTTAAATAAGAGATTATAGTTTTTTTCCCCCTCTCCACAGTGTCTTCTGGGCCATAATGGCAGTCAAGTGGACTGGTGGACATTCTTCACCTATTCTCTGCCTGAATGCAAGTCAAGAAGGCCTAGTCGCTTCTGGAGCAGAGGGTGGTGATCTTATGGTTTGGGGTGAAGATGGGACTCCATTAGGACATAAACGCTTCCAAGGGGCTGATGATGTTACCAGTGTCTTATTCTCTCCCTCCTGCCCCACTAAGCTCTATGCTTCACATGGAGAAACCATTAGCTTACTGGATGTCCGGTCACTCAAAGGTTCCTTGGACCATTTTCATGTGAATGAAGAAGAGATCAATTGTCTCTCATTGAATGAAACTGAAAACCTGCTGGCTTCTGCCGATGACTCCGGAGCAATCAAAATCCTAGATTTGGAAAATAAGAAAGTTAGCAGATCACTGAAGAGACATTCCAATATCTGTTCTTCGGTAGCTTTTCGGCCTCAAAGACCTCAGAGCCTGGTGTCATGTGGACTGGATATGCAGGTAATGAATATTTTGCAGAGAGTACTTGGGTAATTTTTAATGGGTTTGGTAACGATCAAATTACTGACCAGGCTAAATATATCTTTGCATTTTCTGTTCTCTAACGTGTCTTATCTGTGTATGAAGCATGAGCTTTATTTCTGCATGTTTAATGCTAACTTGACAAAGCCAAGTAGATTTTATTCATAAAGTAATCATTTATCCTTTAGCCTTCCTTTCTCTGTGCTTAAGACAGTCATAAAACCTGAGAATTGAAATATTTGATTCTAAACATCTTTTTAAATAGGAGCATGCTGAAGGAGGACTATCGCCCACTCTCTACAAATTCTATTATTTTTTCTAAAAGAAAAGAGAGAGAGAATCTCTTGTTGTTCTTACTTTAAAATTCTGTGGTGTATTAATTGAATTATTGTATATTGGTGACCAAGATCAGAGCATTGCCTTGAGTAAGTTTTAAAAGGAACATCACATCACAAATTAGACCAAATTCAGAGGAAGTCTGTCAGAAGAGTGGATATAGCAAGAAACCCGTTATGTGGGTAAAATGGAAGTGTTTGTTTATTTTTTTATTTATCTATTTATTAGAAAGAGCATGAACTGGGGCAGGGGGGAGAGAATCCTGAGCAGGCTCCACACTGTCAGCACGGAGCCCAGTGCAGGGCTCTAACCCATGAACTGTGAGATCATGACCTGAGCTGAAACCAAGAGTCAGATACTTAACTGACTCAGCCATCCATGCGCCCTGGAAATGGAACTGTTTAATTCTTAGTTTTCATGAGGGGGAAAAGTGGAATGTGCTAGTGGTAATAGAAGTCATGGGGAAGCAGACTTTGGTTTGGTTTAATAAAAGAAAGCTTTCAGATAGCTTGAACTTTCCCATAGCAGATGTACTTCCTCTTAATTTTTTTTTTTTTAACGTTTATTCATTTTTGAGAGACAGAGAGAGACAGAGCATGAGTGGGGAAGGGGCATAGAGAGAAGGAGACACAGAATCTGAAGAGGCTCCAGGCTCTGAGCTGTCAGCACAGAGCCCAACGGGGGGCTCGAACTCACAAACTGTGAGATCATGACCTGAGCTGAAGTCGGATGCTCAACCAACTGAGCCACCCAGATGCCCCAGATGTACTTCCTCTTAAAAGTAAATCTTGTAGGGGTGCCTGGGTGGCTCAGTCAGGTAAGTGTCCAATTCAACTCTTGATCTCAGCTCAGGTCTTGATCTCAGGGTTGTGAGTTTAAGCCCCACGTTGGCCTCCATGCTGGGCATGAAGCCTAGTTAAAAATAAATGTATCACTGGAGTGAGAATAATCATGGTTTCTCTTTGGTAAGCACTTACTACTTGCCAGTGCTTTACATATTAGTTTTCATTCAACTCATACCCTGATAATTACTGTTACTTTTTTAGAAATGAGACTGAGGTTCAAATTAAGTATCCATATAGCTGCCTGAATTGAGTTTCGGACTTGAGTCTCTCTGGCTCCAAAGTCTGTATTTTTTTTCTGTGACACCAGAGATATCACAAACAGGAGATCTCAAGCAGGAGATCATCAGCAATGTGTTAGAAAAGGTTCTTGGTTTGCAAACAGGCGACTTCTAGAAAAAGAACCATTGTTTATTAATGACGTGTGTCCTGCACAGTTATAAGTGTTTATTCTTTTTTTTAATGTTTATTTATTTATTTTGCGAAAGAAAGTATGTGGAGGAGGGTCAGAGAGGGAGGGAGAAAGAGAATCCCAAGCAGGCTCCACGGTGTCTGCACAGAGCCCTATCCACAGCTCGACCCCACGAACCATTAGATTGTGACGTAAGCTGAGATCAAGAGGTGGATACTTAATCAACTGAGCCACCCATGTGCCCCAGTCTATATTCTTTACTGTGTACAGTATCTTTCAAGACTTTGTGATTCCATTAATATCATCAAAGGCTTTATCTTTCTACCTATTTGGCCAGCAGTCTTTACCCCTCCCTTCTCTACCCACTACACCCCCTCATAAGTTAGAAATAAACGAGGCTGGGTTTTGTTGTTTCCACAATGACTGCCATTACCCTCCCCCAAGCTACTGGTAGTTAGTAGGCAGGATTAGTGGATGGCCAGCAGCACTGGGACAGTCCCTAAACAATAAAGAATTGTCTTACCAAAAATGTTTATAGTTCCTCTGTTGGGAATCATTCTGCATTTGAGGGGCACAGTGACCCTACAACCTATAAACTCTTTATCCACACCTAGGTCTTGACCAAGCCCTTACAAACCTACATTTTCTGCCCTCATGGTGATAATCTGCCTATTTTGGTTATACAGAAAGACCTACACACACATGCGCGCGCGCGTGCGCACCCCCCCCCCCACACACACACACAAAAGACCTACACATCCAGGTGGATATCTGTGTTGAGTAGGCAGATTGTACAGTGTCTCTTTGACTAGTCATTCTTTCAACCTTAGGCTGTACCAGTTTCCAATCTCTGGTTCATTAATATACTAGGCATGGCAGTAAACAATTAGGTGTGCAAAAATGACCTATATACTTCTCAGATTAGATAAGAAATGGGCATCTAGAATTTATTTTGCCGTCAGCTCTGAGAGAGAAGTTCTAGTGGCAGGCAACTGCTAGAGAGCAATATAGAACAACCTAAATATTTTGTGAAAAGGAGGCTTAGGTAATTGCTTATTTGATTTGACTGCCAAGACCTAAATATTTACTGTAGATTAATTTCTGCATTGGGTTGTGATTTAACAGTGGTAAGCACACAGAACTTTTAAGAAATTACTTTCCTTGGAGTGCCTGAGTGGCTCAGTCAGTTAAGCATTTGACTTCCGCTCAAGTTGTGTATCTAACAGTTTACTTCTTAAAACCTGGTTATCTGATGTTATTCTAAACTTTAAGAATAGCTAATCTGAAGGAGTCCAAGATTGTAGGCATAAAAGTGGAATGGAGTTGTTATAAGGTTAATTTTGAGAGCTCTTTCTCTCTGAACAAACACATTTTACCTCAAGGCAGGAATTGAATTATTGCCACACACAGGAGATATATTCAATGTACCTATCTTTGTTATTACAGAAATCATAAAAATTATACCCTTTGATTTACATCAGTTTAAATAATTAGGCAAAGCACACTTAGAGTGGCAGGGAACTTAACAAATTGATTTATTAAGACATTTGAGACTGCTTAATTTTTTTTTTTTTTTTTTTTTTTTTTTTTAGAGAGAGTGCAAATGCGGGAGAGTGGCAGAGGGGGAAAGAGAGAATCTTAAGCAGGCTCCATGCAAACAGCACGGATCCCAAGACCCTGGGATCATGACCTAAGCCAAAATCAAGTGTCGGAAACTCAACAGACTGAGCCACCCAGGAGCTCCTAGACTGCTTAATTTTTTAATAAATAACTACAAAATATTTATAATATATGTGTAAAGTATAAGAAGAACATTAAATACATGTGTAGCCACCACTCAGATACAGTTTTCTCTTGTAAAGACCTTTGGAAATTTGAGACCATCATATATTTCTGTGGCATACACATTGATTTTTTGCCCCTCATTTCCACATCTGAAAATAAATGGTTCAAAAGGTTTATTGTTTTTTCTGGAGTTTGAAGGATCACTAGTACAAATACTTAAGGATCAGGATGGCAGGAAGGCTTTTTTTTCCCCTTAAAAATGAATCTTTTCTATGGAAAGAAATGTTTTTGTAGGGGGAGGAATTTGTGAGCAGGGTCACTTTGATGTGATTGCATTCACTTCTGAACATTTGCCGGTTGTCCACTTTCTCCCCCCACTGACGTTTTGTAGGACCATAACCCCCAGACTCTTGTGTTCTTTTCTTTTAGTATCTCTTGCTTTCCTGCTTTGAGTGACACCACTTGAACCAGGTGGTTGAGAAATTGTAAAACACCTTGGAATCTTTGGTAGTTAGGAAGAGTAAAGTAGTATAGAGAATGTCCAGAAAGGAACAGTCTGGAAATCTTCAATACTTGAAAATTATTCTTGGATTGGTAGAATCTGGGATGGCTGTTAACACATTTAGATTTCAGTAAATACAAAAATGTTTAAGCTGCTGAAAATACTTTGAGTATAGTTAATGTCTTAAGAGGGCAGAAAATATAATCTAGGCATCATGCACGGTAGTGCAAGAAAGACTTGGGGATACCTGCCAAGACAGTTAAGTTAGCAGATTCGGGAATGTGCCGTTTGCCTTGTGTTCAGATTTTTTTTTTTTAGGGATTTGTTTCCATATCATGTCCATATCACATCTTTGTTATATTTTCTGGTATTTCTTTATTTTACTTTAATTTATTTTAATTTGTTAATATTTTAGCTTCAGCCAAATAGCAACTGCTGGCCACTTAGTAAAATGTTATAAATCCAATCTAAAAGAGTTTTCAGTGCTTTTCTTGATAGAATGAGAATGTGTTATTAGAGGTCACTTCTTTCAGAGGCTGAGTTGAGGGCAGTTACCTTCAATAGAAAACCAAATCCTTAATATTCATCAGCAGTAGTGATCTTGTCAGTTCAGATCTGTGCTTTTGACTGAACCATGCTTATTCTAGTGTCTATTTTAAATTGTGAGTAATAATTAAGGGATAATACTAGATGGTAAAATAAAGCTGTCTATTCTCTGAAAGTATGAAGAATATTTTCCTTTTCAAATTGGTTGCTGTGGGAAGAAAATGAATCACTAGATTATAGAGTAAAATCAATTCACAAAGTTTTTTGTTTTGTTTTAAACAGGTTTTAATTAACATTTCATTTAAATCAATTTAGTAGGTCCAAAATCATGGTAGGGAACAACAAAAAAACCCACATATGCCAGGATGTCAAATTAATCAACAGATGGATATGGAATTTTTGCTCTTTCCAGGTATTAAGCAAAGATTAATTAAATCTCAGGATGTCTGGCTGGTTTAGTTGGTAGAGCACATGATTCTTGATCTCAGAGTTGTGAGTCCAATCCCCATGTTGGGCGTGGAGCCTACTTAAAATTTGCGAAAAAATGTTTAAGGTGAATTAAATCTCAAGAAACTGACAAGCTAATAGTATATGTTAATTAAAAGCATAGAAATTAAATACAGGCAAGAGAGAAGTGGGCTGGAATATTTAGGAAAGCCTTCCTAGAGGGACAGGAACTTGAGGTAAGCCTCTAAAATGGGTACTTTAGGTTGTATGAAAGGAAAGAGAAAGCATCCCAGATACAAATCATTTCAGTGATGATCCAGATTTCATTTATTTAGTTGACAGGCTTTCTGACTTGCAGCCAGCATAGACTAAAATTAATAAGTTTTATAATGTTCTGTTTTACTTGTAGAGATGAGGGTACAGTGACTTAAAGAAATGCAACTGCTCAAGAATGTGGATTACAGTTTGATGGGTTTGTTAATCCCAAGTTATTCAGGATCTTGTTTTCTACATTGGCGTCTGAGTTTTTCCACTGGCACATTGTGGTGCCAGCTGAATTTTTAAAAATTTAATATTGCTAGAAATGTATCATACTAATTATTATCAGACTACTTTGATGACTTTATTACAAGTGGAATAAGCATGATAGTTGAGCAAAATGGCTAGGCCTCTGTTTGACTACATAACTTCCTCTTATTTAAAGGTGATGCTGTGGAACCTTCAGAAAGCACGGCCACTCTGGATTACAAATTTGCAGGAAGATGAAACAGAAGAGATGGAAAGCCCACAATCACCTGGTCAGCTTTTAAACCCTGCTTTAGCCCACTCTGTGTCTGTAGCATCATGTGGCAATATTTTTAGCTGTGGTGCAGAAGATGGTAAGGTTCGAATCTTTAGGGTGGTGGGAGTTAAGTGTGAACAAGAACTGGGATTTAAGGGCCACACTTTGGGAGTATCCCAGGTCTGCTTTCTGCCAGAATCCTATATGCTGCTTACTGGAGGGAATGATGGGAAGATAATGTTGTGGGATGTAAGCAGTGAAGTTGAAAAAAAACAGAAGAGCCCTACGAAACATACCCACAGGAAGAAAACTAAAAAAGCAGCTTATACAAAGCAGGGTAGAAATACTCATGCTCTAGTAACAGATGAAGAAGAACATGGCAAAATTTTACCAAAACTAAGTGTTGAACATGGAGAAAAGGTGAACTGGCTGTTGAGTACAAAAATAAAGGGATACCAAAATATATTAGTAGCTGATCAAACTAGTTGTGTATCTGTATATCCCTTAAAAGCATTTTAAATCCAATAAAAAATTTGAAAAACTGCAGCAGAACTTTTTATAGGTTGAAAAAAATCCTGTTTCTTCATTTTTGTCATTCTTAATGTTTGTCATATTTTTTAATATAATTTATTGTTAAATTGGCTTACATACAACACCCGGTGCTCATCCCAACAAGTGCCTGCCTCAACGCCCATTGTCATATTTTGAATAATACCCTTCCATTGTATAAATTATAAGACATTGAGCAAAAGATAATTGGGTAATACTTTATGTAGTAAGTGACATTAAAATTTGGAGGAGGAGGGGGCGCCTGGGTAGCTCAGTCGGTTGGGCTTCTGACTTCAGCTCAGGTCATGATCTCGCAGTCTGTGAGTTCGAGCCCCACGTCGGGCTCTGTGCTGACCACTCGAGCCTGGAGCCTGCTTCGGATTCTGTATCTCCCTCTCTCTCTGCCTCTCCCCCTCTCATGCTCTGTATCTCTCTCTGTCAAAAATAAATAAACATTTAAAAAAAAAAAATTTGGAGGAGGAGAAGTAATCGAACTCAGAGTTATTAAATAACAAAGAACTAGGAAAATTGCAGACATGATTACTTACCTGGAAAGGATCTTGGTTGTCTTGTCAAGCCTCCTGCCTCAGGGAAGCCCACATATGATCTAATCCAAGTGTAGTGTAACCAAATGACATTGGTTAATTCCGATCCTAGGATGTCTTGAGGAACCTTACCAAGTTGGAAGAAGAAACCTGTTCTTGTTCTCTATAAAGCCCAGAAGACTTTGCTGACAGTCACTCTCTGTTGTTTCTAAGAAAAGGGCTTCAGGGTCAGATCAGTTTAGGATATTATGTAGTAATCCAGGCTGTGGTGCTGATACAACCAAGAATAAGCCAAAGTTACGAATAAGCAGAAATTCTGACTAAGCAGAAGATAAAAGTAGAGACGAGAGAGAAGTAGAGAATAGAAACCAAGATAGTATGTCAAGAGTAAGTTCCTTTTCATCATGGTCGGATCACTGTCTTCTCTGCATGTTTTGTTTTGTTTTGTTTTGTTTAATTTTTTTTTTTCCTGAGAGAGCACAAGTGGGGAAGGGGCAGACAGAGGAGGATGGAATCTAAAGTAGGCTTCAGGCTCTGAGCTGAGTGTGGAGCCTGCCTGAGATTCTCTCTCTGCCCCTCTCCCCCACTTGCTCTCTCTCCCTGTCTCTTTGTCTTAAAAAAATAAAATTAAAAAAAAAAATTTAAAAAAAGGAGCGCTTGGGTAGCTCAGTCGATTGTTGAGTGTCCGACTCTTGATTTCGGCTCAGGTCATGATCTGGAGGTTTGTGAGATAGAGCCCCACCTCAGGTTCTGTGCTAACAGGACGGAGCCTGCTTGGGATTCTCTCCCTCTGTCTCTCTCTCACTTCACCCCCAGATCACATGCATACATGCGCACGCACTCTCTCAAATAAGCTTTAAAAGAAAGTTTAGGGCGCTTGGGTGGCTCAGTCGGTTAAGCATTTGTACCGACTGACTGACTGACATCTGCCTGACTTCAGCTCAGGTCCTGATCTTGCAGTCAGGGAGTTCAAGCCCCGCATCAGGCTCTGTGCTGACAGCTCAGAGCCTGGTGCCTGCTTTGGGTTCTGTGTCTCTCTCTCTCTCTGCCCCTCCCCTGCTCATGCTTTGTCTCTCAAAAAAATAAGTTAACATTAAAAGATTTTTTTTAGGGGCGCCTGGGTGGCGCAGTCGGTTAAGCGTCCGACTTCAGCCAGGTCACGATCTCGCGGTCTGTGAGTTCGAGCCCCGCGTCAGGCTCTGGGCTGATGGCTCGGAGCCTGGAGCTTGTTTCCGATTCTGTGTCTCCCTCTCTCTCTGCCCCTCCCCCGTTCATGCTCTGTCTCTCTCTGTCCCAAAAATAAATTAAAAAAACGTTGAAAAAAAAATTAAAAAAAAAAAAAAAAGATTTTTTTTAAGTTTATTTTTTTTAATGTTTTATTTATTTTTGAGAGAGAGAGAGACAGAGCACAAGTGGGAGAGGAGCAGAGAGAGGGAGACACAGAATCCGAAGCAGGCTCCAGGCTCTGAGCTGTCAGCACAGAGCCCGACGCGGGGCCCAAACTCGGACTGTCAGATCATGACCTAGCTGAAGTCGGATGCCCAACCAACTGAGCCACTCAGGTGCCCCAATTTTTTTTAAAGTTTAAATTTAAAAAAGGAATCAAGGCAGCTGCATTTTCTTGAGTTCTCACGGTCACTTGTCTCTGCTTCTCTCTACATGATGGTTTTTACTTGCAAAAAGTATAGCCTTTCAGGGCTATATCAACAATTCATTTCAATTCCAGAAACCAAGTGAGCAGTGTCCTAAGCTCCTGAAGAAAATATGATTGATCCAACTTAGTTAAGCACCTGCCTTTGATCCAGTCAGCTCTGGCTAGGGGGCTACTGTCATTACTAAATGACATAGTAATTTAGTATCCACATATCCAAAAGGCCCCCTCCCTTAGTTGGGGAGGTAGTTCTCAGAGAAGGGGAGTACAGGCTAAACTAATAGTCCAAAGATCTACAACTAACTATTGATATTTGTATGAAAATTATGTATAAAACAAACCCTTCTTAGGTCAGCTATTTTGTTACAGTTTGACCCTTTGAATTGGCAAGCAAGAGATCTACCCAGGTTACTTTAGTTAATGAAAGTTTGAGGAAACATAATGGTAAAGTAAGCAAAGGAAGGCACCTCCGTCTGGGCTTACAGAGAATCAGGATACCATTTTGAATATGGCTTAGCTCTAGTTGCCAGTCAGCTATTCAGATGACAAACAAGAACTTCAGTAGTCACCCCTTAGAAGTGGGCTTTCCAGGGGCACCTGGATGGCTCAGTCAATTAAGCATCCAACTTTTCATGTCAGTTCAAGTCATGATCTCCCAGTTGTGAGGTCGAGCCCTGTGTCAGTCTCTACACTGGGTGTATAACCTGCTTGGGATTCTCTCTCCCTCTGCCCCCTGCCCCAAAAGTAGGCTTTCCAAAGTCCCCCATCTGTAGTAGGCTGAAAATGTCCCCTGAAGGTAACAGGTTCTAATCCCTGGAACTTATAAATGTTACTTTGGTAAAAGGATCTTTGCAGATGTAATTATGTTGCAAGTAGTAAAGGATTATGTTAAACATAATCATAGTAATTGTGTACCTGCTTTTTTTTTTTTTTAAGTTTATTTTGAGAGAGCAAGTGGAAGCAGCTAAGGGGCAGAGAGAATCCCAAACAGGCTCTGTGCTGTCAGCAGGGAGCCCTACACAGGGCTCGATCTCATAAACCATGAGATCATAACCTGAGCCGAACTCAAGAGTGCTATGCTTAACTGACTGAGCCACCCAGGACCCCTTATTAGACTGTAAGATGCTTGAAGGCAAGAATTCTGCCCTGTTAGTTTCAGAACTTACAGTCTGGTCTATCCTGGATCCCTTCAACTTATACAAACAGTACTCATTAAATCTTAAATGAATCAAAGGAGGTCCAGAAAGTATAAATATTAAGTATATAGAAAACAAAAAAGGTCAACTGAAAGGGAGCTGGTGGCAGGGTTGCCTGGCAACCAGACTGAACCCTTTGCTTGTGTTTCACGTTATTTTTAAGACCAGCTGTCAGGGCTACACATGGTTCTCCCGACCAGTACTCAATTTACAGACACCCAGACATGCTCATTTCATATTTGATGTTCCTTCTCCATATTACAATCATTTTGTGGTCCAGGATAGACCATGCTGAGGCTGATGGCAGTGGCACCCAGTTGCTTCTCCCCGCCAAGAGCAAAAATACCTTTAGGATTAATCAATCACCCTTTGGCAGAATCATGTATAATCCTGGTGCCTTAACCTATGAACAGATCTCCCTTGACCTCAGTTTTTCTATTTATAAGCAGATAATTAGTGGAAACAGATTAATATACTGCACAAGTGCTCTGTGTGTGTGTGTGTGTGTGTGTGTGTGTGTGCTTGGTTTTCTGAACTATTTGATTTAAAAAATTTTTTAATGTTTATTTACTTTTAGATAGAGTGTGAATGGGGGAGAAGCAGAGAGAGAGAGAGGGAGACACAGAATATGAAACAGGCTCCAGACTCTGAGCTATCAGCACAGAACCTGACGCAGGGCTTGAATTTGGGACTGGGGAAATCATGACCTAGGCCAAAGTCAGATGCCACCCAGGCTCCCTCTGAACTATTTGAAAGTGAGATACCATAACACTTATCTCAAAATACATCAGCACACGTCTCCTAAAAAAGACACTTTCCAATAAAACCATAATCCTAATATATCTAAGAAATTTAGTAACAATTTCATTCTTGCTCTTGGCCAGTCAATTTTGACTAATACCATTCTTACTGTGCCAAAGTCTGGTGGTAGGAGAGGGTGGCAGCCAGAAGTGCAAAAGATGGGCCCCTCAGCCCTGGGAACAAGAGGATCCTTGTGGTACAGTCTGGTGTCTGAGCAGAAAGGCGTCTCCTTTGTATACAACCATCTTCCTGTGGTGTGCCTCTAGTGAAGAAGATTGCCCCTTCCACTGGGCTAAAGTTCATTTTAGAGACTAGACTGTCAGACCAGAGGATACTGGGAGAGTGAAGATAGGAGTCTGCTGGAGTGAACAAAGTACTCTGCTATGGCCACCACCATTAGGACCATATGCCAGCCAGAGGAGTGGGATTTAATCTAGGCCCAAGAGAGAATGTGGAAGAAATTCAGAACACCTCCCCAACACCAGGAGAGCCTGTCATACCCTGGTACTCTTGGTGAAGGAAAAGTCTGGGCTGATATTTAATAGAGCCTCCTTAAGGTCCTCCTCTATAGCCATAAAATACATTTGGGGGGAGTGATTCTCCACTTGGGCATAATTTTTCTGTAATCATTCTAGGCAATGATTGAAGAAGCATCCAGAGCATGGAGTGGTCAAGTAAAAACAATGACTTATAAATATTGACGCAACAGGTCACAGGTAGGCCTGAAAATTGAGTGGATCTTTGAAAGTTTATTTAGTTAATTGGTTTAATCTTAGGATTTCTACAAAGTATACCATCAAATATGTAATTATGAAATACAATGAAAGAGTTTGTAAGAATTGTTATGTCTTCTGAGTCCATAGACTAAACAAAATCTGCATCTACTTCTCAAACCTGAATTTACTCATAAATAACCATATGTTGTACTGTCAGGAGTTCAATTATTAGATTCATTAAGTATTACATCTGGGAGGTACAACATTGTTAATTTTGTTATAAGCCAATGTGTGGCTAGATAAGTGCAAACATTATTTTATTACAAATTATAATAGTAAGTAAACTGGTTCAGCCACTATGAAGAACAGCATGGAGATTCCTCCGAAATTAAAGGTAGACCTAGGGGCGCCTGGGTGGCTTAGTCGGTTAAGTGTCTGACTTCAGCTTAGGTCATGATCTCACAGTCTGTGAGTTTGAGCCCCACGTCTGTGCTGACAGCTCAGAGCCTACAGTCTGCTTCAAATTCTGTGTCTCCCTCTCTCTCTGCTCTTCCCCTGCTCATGGTCTCCCTCTCTCTTTCAAAAATAAACACTAAAACAAACAAAAAAACTTTTAAAAAAAGTAGAACTACCATATGATCTTGTTATCCCACTTCTGGATATGTATCCAAAGGAAATGAAAACACATTATTGAAGAGACATATGTACTCCCATTTTTATTGTAGCATAATTCACAATAGTCAAGATACAGAAACAACCTGGGTGTCCAGCAAAGGATGAATGGATAAAGAAGATGTGGCGGCATATGTGTGTGTATACACACACGTGCACACACACACATTTATATACATACGAATATAATGTAATACTATGCAGCCATGAGAAAAGAAATTCTGCCATTTGCTATGACATGGGTGGACCTTGAAAACATGCTAAATGTGATAAGTCAAATAGAGGAAGACAAATTCTGTATGTTATCTCTTATATGTGGAATTAAAAAAAATTGTAAAAGCAGAAAGTGAAATGGTTATGAGGGGTTGGTGGAGTAGGGGAATGGTACAGATGTTGTTTAATAGAAGTTAACAGATGAATGTATCATGTCATAGGGTATTTTTGGCTTAAAAAAACTAATTAAAAGTCTTTTAAAGTAGGTATATTTAAAAAAAAGAACTCGGGGGGCTCCTGGGTGGCTCAGTCATCCAACTTCAGCTCATGTCATGATCTCACTGTTCCCAGGTTTGAGCCCTGCGTCAGGCTCTGTGCTGACAGCTCAGAGCCTGGAGCCTGTTTTAGATTCTATGTCTCTCTCTCTGTCCCTGCCCCTCCCCCACTCATGCTCTGTCTCTCTCTGTCTCAAAAATAAATAAACGTTAAAAAAAATTAAAAAAAAAAAAAAACGGGGTGCCTGGGTGGCTCAGTCAGTTAAGTATCCGACTTTGGCTCAGGTCACAATCTCGCGGTCCATGAGTTCGAGCCCCGCATCGGGCTCTGGGCTGATGGCTCGGAGACTGGAGCCTGCTTCGGATTCTGTGTCTCCCTCTCTCTCTCTGCCCCTCCCCCATTCATGCTCTGTCTCTCTCTGTCTCAAAAATAACTAAACGTTAAAAAAATTTTTAAATAAATAAACATTAAAATTTTTTTTTAATTCTGTAAATCTAAAATTGATAAACTGAGAATGCATGAACCAAGTGATGCATGTAATTCAATTAGAGAAATGTCTTATAATTGAGTCACTGCTCTGCCCAAGGTAGCATCAACTTGCCAAATACAAAGAACCTCCTCTAAAGCAATTAGTGCCAAATTCATGTGAGAGGTAATTTAGTTTCAGCAAAACAGCATCAGCCATTATAATAAAATAATGTTGACAGTTTATTTTATTAGCTATAATTTGGTTTGTATTTAATATGTAGGGTTTTTTTGAGTTTATTTATTTTGAAAGAGAGAGAGAGCAAGTGAGTGAGAGTGTATGCCCAAGAGCAGGGGAGGGGGAGAGAGAAAGAGAGAGAATCCCAAGCAGGCTCTGCACTGTCCGCGTGGAGCCCGATGCAGGGCTTGAACTCACAAACTGTGAGTTCATGACCTGAGCCCAAACCAAGAGTAGGATGCTTAACTGACTGAGCCACCCAGGCACCCAATATGTAGGTTTCTTTTGATTTTATGGTCACATAAGAGTTATAAGAAGTCTATACCTAATGTTGGATTTGGACATATTTAAGCAACATTATACTAAAACGTCATTTCCGTATAACAAGTAATTACTAATCAATCCTAGAAGTCTCATAATTTTTTCTTTTAAAACCTTACAGTACTCAAGCTTAAAGGAATCGACTTGTAGACAGAATCCTGAAAATCTTCTTGAGTGACCTTTAGCATCTTCATATGAGACTAGGACTAAGTGATGTTGCTGGGGAATGTGGGGAAATAGCAAGGGTGGAACCCATAGTTTGCTGTGGGAGAGGATATTTTGGAGAAGCATAGATTGTTCAGAATAAATTCTAAAGTAGTCACGTAGGAAAACTCGTCATATTATCAGTGGAAAGTATTAGAGTATTAGAGTCAAGAATGAAGCCCAAGTTTTTGGTTTCAGTGACTGGGTGGATCCTACGGCCGTAATTTCAGGTAGTGAGCACAAGAGGATGGGCAGGTTTGACTACTTAGACCTACCTAATCTGCCCTGACTGGCCCTTGCCATTCTGGTGTCATGACCATCATCTCCAAAATGGCATATAGGTGTTGTTATTAGTTAGGAGTCTGGTTGCACTGGAGAGGTCGGGGTGATTTGGAATCTTACTGGACTCCTTAAGCCAGAGTGGGAACTAGGCAGACATTTTCTCTTTGTTTCCCTTAAACCTTTTACTCTTAGACTTGCTCCTTTCTTAATAATATGCTCTAATTTTCTAATTGATGTTACTGCTATTCATGAAGCATTACTTTTGTTTGGTTCTCAGAATTTTCAAGATTTTCCTTTCCTGCATTGCTCTGTAGAGGTTCAGCGCCCTCTAGAGACATAATCCACAATTTTCCTGGTTGTCAGAGATTTTGATAGCCTCAAATTAGTCAAATAACTTGATTCATCCCTACCTGAACTTTCTTGGTAATAACAAATTCTTCATGGCTCTAAGTAACCATTTTTTAAATTTAGATATCAACTTAAAATTTAAAATTATTTTTTGGTCTACTTAGACCCCTTTAAAATTATATTTTGAACTTTCAAAAGTTTAAAAAATTATTTTCCAAAAAACATTATTTTCCATGGTTATAGAATCCTTGGTTATTATTTCTGAAATGTCATTCAGCTCTGCTATCCTAC
Organism: Panthera uncia; assembly: GCF_023721935.1. NCBI lineage: Eukaryota > Metazoa > Chordata > Mammalia > Carnivora > Felidae > Panthera > Panthera uncia. The sequence continues at coordinate 70,677,686 of NC_064810.1, read as the reverse complement.
CACATATTTTCATTGTCTATGATATTCCCATCATTAGATATGGCTGTTTCTTCAAAGGATGACTTTTTCTTCAAAGCTTGTGTCCTCTGAGACGAAGGTGTCTTCATAATCTTAACTGCAAATCAGATTCACCAATGCAGATTTTTAAAATATCCAGATGTCTGGGTCCTATCCCACAAAACCCAATTCAGCACTGATTATAAAGGTTAAATATGTTGCAGGTCAACTCACCCTCCAAAATTACCAAATAATTTGGGGACACCAGGCTGGCTCAGTCAGTGGAGCATGTGACTCTTGACCTCAGGGTTGTGAGTCTGACCCCATGTTTGGTGAAGAGATTACTTAAAAACAATATCATTAAAAATATACTAAATAATCTGAATGAAATATTTTTAATTGATTTTCATGCCTGTAAGAATGGCTAAAATAAAAAATTTGGTGACAACACCAAATGCTGGTAAGGATGTAAAGAAATTCATCTCTCATCTGTTGATGGTGGGAATGTAAAATGGTACAGATACTCTTGGAAAACAGTTTGCATTTTCCTATAAACAAAATATGCCAGAACCATATGAGCCAGCAGTTGTTCTCCTGGGCATTGAAACATACGTTCACGTAAAAACCTGTGTACGAACATTTATAGCAACTTTATTCATGATAGCCCCAAACTCGAATTAGCCCAGATTCCTTACACAGATAAATGGTTACACAATCTGCGGCATATCCATACTGTGGAATACTACTGAGAATAAAAAGGAACAAACTATTGATGCATGTAGCAAACTGGATTTCATGTGTATTTTCAAGCTTATTGTCATGAATTTGTTTATAATATCCTCTTTTACTGTTCTTGTCAGGAGTTTTTTAATATTTATAGCCCTTTCAAAGAACCAATATTTGTCTTTGATAATCCTTTGTTTTCTGTTTATTTGTTTTTTGTTTAATTCCCGCCCTAATTGTATTTCCTCCATTCTGCTATCTTTAGGTTTAATTTGCTCTTTTTCTAACACTTTGAGATGGATGCTTAGTTCATTGATTTTTTAGCCCTCCTCCTTTTTGATGTATATGCATTTAAGGCTATAAAATTTCTTCTAAGTGTGGCTTTGGCTATATCCTTCTAGTTTCATATGCCATACTCATTAACTTCCAATATAACATTTTTTTCAATGTAACATTTTAAATTTTCATTGTGATTTATTCTTTGATACATGGATTATTTGGAAACATGGCAAATATTGACACATTTCTCCCTGATATTGGGCACAAGAGATGAAGGATATGTTCACCATTATTTCTATTTGACATTCTACTGGAGGTCCTAGAAAGTACAATATGATAAGAAAAAGAAATTAAAGCCATAAGATTAGAAAGTAAGAAGTAAAACAGTTATTTATAGACATGATTCTGTATGAAGAAAATCAAAAGAATCTAGAGATGGATTGCTAAAATTAAAAATGGATTTAGTAAGGTTGTTGAATAAAAAGATAAATATACAGGGGCACCTGAGTGGCTCAGTTGGTTGAGCATCTGACTTCGGCTCAGGTCACGATCTCACAGATTGTGAGTTCGAGCCCCACATCGGGCTCTGTGCTGACAGCTCGGAGCCTGAAGCCTGCTTCAGATTCTGTGTCTCCTTCTCTTTCTGCCCCTCCCCTGCTTGTGCTCTGTCTCTCAAAAATAAATAAATGTAATAATAATAAAAAGTTGATAGTACCTAGTGTTAATGAAGCATGGAGTAACTGGGACTCACATACATGAGCATGAAAGTTGGTACAACTATTTCGCAAAATTAACTGGCAATATGTATAAACCTGACTATATGCATAATCTATCCAGCAATTCCATTTCTAGACATATGCCCAACAGGAGTTCATATACCAAAAGACATGTATAAGAGTGTTTATAACAGCATTATTTACAATAGCTCCAAAATGGAAACTACTCAAATGTCCAACAATAGAATATATAAGTAAATTGTGATATATTCAGTTATATAATACCATATAGAAATAAGAAGTGAGCTAAATATTTCACTCAACAATAAGCATGAATCCGCAAACATAATATTGAGCAAAAAGGGAGCCAGTCAAAAAATAACACACACATCTAGCCATGACAAAGTAACTGGTACCAGACTAAACCTCCTGTCATACACAACTGGATAATTGTACCATAAATGTGAAATAGTTATTCTCAGTCATTGGACCAAGGCAGCACAGGACAGTCATTACTGAGAGAAGGGGGAACAAAATGAAGTGAGTCCTACGGTTTCCTTAGCTTTCTTCCTGATGTCATTTACCAAATATCAGCATAGGAAGGAGGATCCCAAGCAAGGCATGGCAGACTTGATGATTTGAGGAGAAAAAAGAGCCTGTAGAGACTGAGATAGCTAAAAGTTATAAAGCAGAATACCAGAGAGATGGGAACTATACAGAGAATGAGATTCAGAAATCTGCACAGGAGTTTCCCTGACTTTGGTCAAATACAAAGCTGTACAAGAGTAGAATGAGACCCTATGAGGCTGAGCAAAGAAAACCTACTGGAGAACTGCAAGCTGGAGAACTGCAAGGTCTCATCAGAGAGACCTTGGTATTAACAGATCTTGTTGGGAGACTGGTGTTGAGAGACTTTGATGACCTGATGCATTCAGTAGGACTAAGTTAGACCTATAGAAAAGGCTACTCTAGAGCTATCATCACAAAGCTTACAAATAGGGGTGCCTGGGTGGCTCAGTTAAGTGACCGGCTTTTGGTTTCAGCTCAGGTCATGCTCTCACATTTCGTGAATTTGAGGCCCACATCAGCGCTATGTGCTGACAGTGTGGAGCCTGCTTGGAATTCTCTCTCCCTCTCTCTCTCTGCCCCTCCCCTACTCGTGCCCTCTGTCTAAATAAATAAATAAACAACTAAATAAAAGAAAAAGACGAAACAAACAACAAAACCCAGAAAGGTTAAAAACAAGCCTTGAAAGGACCACTCTGATTTATACTAAATAGCCTACCAAAATGAAATTCAATATTTAAAAAAAAAATTTTAATGTTTATTTATTTTAGAGAGAGACTCATACAGAGTGTGAGTGGGGGTGGGACAGAGAGAGTGAGACACAGAATCTGAGGCAGGCTCCAGGCTCTGAGCTGTCAGCACAGAGCCTGACTTGGGGCTTGAACTCATGAACCATAGTTCATAATCTGAACTGAAGTTGGACGCATAACCAACTGAGCCACTCAGGCGCCCCTAAAACTCAGCATTTTAAAAGGAACACAACAAAATCCATAAATTCAACAATGTAACAGACATAATGACCAGAATCCAATCAAAATCACTAGATAATGGCAAGAATAGGCAAATTTATAGAGATAGGAAGTAGATTTGTGGTTGCCTAGGGCTGGGGGGTGAAAGGATTGGAGAGTGACTGCTAATGGCATGGTATTTCCTTCTGGGTGAATGAAAATGTTCTAAAATTAGATTTGGTGATGGTTGCAAAACTTTGTGAATATACTAAAATCTATTGAATTGTCACTTCAAATGGGTGACATTTTAAAAAAATCCTCTAGATATTGAAGAATCAAGAAAATGACCTATATTTAGGAGAAAAATTAGTCAGGAGAAACAGAAGTTTATATGAAATATATGATAGAATTAAATGACATTTAGTGTCTGTTTTTATATTTATTTAAATATTTTTATCTTTTTTTTTTGTTTTAAGTAATCTCTACCCTCAATGTGGGGCTCAAACCCATGACCCCAAGATCAAGAGTCACATGTTCTACTGACTGAGCCAGCCAGGGGCCCCTAAAATCTTTTTTTAAAAGAGCTATTATAAATGTTGTAATAAATAATGTAATATAATGTAAATAATGTATATAATGTAAATAATGTAAGTAAATAAATGTAAGGAGGGGCTCCTGGTAGCTCAGTCAGTTAAGCGTCTGACATCCGCTCAGGTCATGATCTTGTGGACGGATTTCAGCTCCAGTCATGATCTCGTGGTTCGTGCGTTCCAGCCTTATGTCAGTCTCTGTGCTGACAGCTCAGAGCCTGGAGCCTGCTTTGGATTCTGTGTCTCCCTCTCTCTCTGTCCCGCCCCCACTCATGCTCTGTCTCTCTGTCTCTTTCTCAAAAATAAATAAACATTAAAAAAATTTTTAATAAATAAATGTTGTCAAGGATTTAAGGAAAAGATGAACAAATAAGGACAGAAATGAAAACTATAAAAAAAACTGTTATGAACTGAATTGTTCCCCTCAATATTCACAAATTCACGTGGTGAACCCTTAATTCCAAATGTGACAGTATTTGGAAATAGGGATTTTATTTATTAAGTTTTATTTATTTTGAGAGAGAGAGAGAGCATGAGCAGGGGAGGGGCAGAGAGAGGGAGAAAGAGAATCCTAAGCAGGCTTGTGCTGAGGCTGACAGCATGGGGCTCTGTCCCACAAACCGTGAGATCATAACCTGAGCTGAAATCAATAGTTGGACACTTAACCAACTGAGCTACCCAGGCATCCCTCAAAGTAGGGCTTTTAAAGAGGTAATTAAGGTTAAATGAAGTCGTAAGAGTGGGACCCTAGTCCAATATGATTATAAGAAGAAGAGACACCAGAAAGATGAATATACAAGAGAAAAGGCTAGGTGAGGACACAGCAGGAAGGCAGATAGATGTCTGCAAGCCATGGAGGATTTCAGGAGAAATCAAACCTGTAAAACTTTAATTTCAAATCAAACCTGCAAAACCTTAATTTCAGACCTCCAGCCACCAAAACTATGAGAAGATGAAATGCCATTCAGCCTATGTGTATTCTGTCATGGTAGCCACAGAAGACTAACACATATGGCTAAACCACATTTTACCTATTCGTCAACTGATGGACAACATCTGGGTTGTTTCCACTTTTTGGTTATTGTGAATAATGCTGCTATGAATATTCATTACAAGTTTTTATGGTATATATTTTTGATCAACCATGTTGAGTATAATTTACATAAGTAAAAATTTAAGTATATAGCTCAGTGAGTTTTGACAAATGTTTACAACCATTTATCTGCATTACTATCATAGAACCACTATCTCTCATGATAGATTAGTTTTGTCTATTCTTAAACTTCAGGAAAATGGAATCATACAGTATAGCCCCGTTTTTGCCCTTGGTATAATGATCTTGAGATTTTCATATTTTGTTATATTTATCCATAGGATATTCAATTTTTTTAATATTATTTTTTATTTCTTTAAATTTACATCTAAATTAGTTAGCATATAGTGCAACAATGATTTCAGGAGTAGATTCCTTAGTGCCTCTTACCCATTTAGCCCATCCTCCCTCCCACAACCCCTCCAGTAACCCTCTGTTTGTTCTCCATATTTATGAGTCTCTTATGTTTTGTCCCCCTCCCTGTTTTTATATTATTTTTGTTTCCCTTTCTTTATGTTCATCTGTTTTGTCTCTTAAAGTCTTCATATGAGTGAAGTCATATGATTTTTGTCTTTCTCTGACTGACAAATTTCACTTAGCATAATACCCTCCAGTTCCATCCACATAGTTGCAAATGGCAAGATTTCATTCTTTTTGATTGCCAAGTAATACTCCATTGTATATATATATACCACATCTTCTTTATCCATTCATCCATCGATGGACATTTGGGCTCTTTCCATACTTTGGCTGTTGTTGATAGTCCTGCTATAAACATGGGGGTGTATGTGTCCCTTCGAAACAGCACACTTCTATCCAGTGGATAAATGCCTAGTAGTGTAATTGCTGAGTGGTAGGGTAGTTCTATTTTTAGTTTTTTGAGGAACCTCCATAGTGTTTTCCAGAGTGGCTGCACCAGCTTGCATTCCCAATGGGATATTCAATTTTAATGGTGAGTAATATTCCATTGTATGAATATACCACATTTTGTCAAGCTATCCACCGATTGGTGGAAACTTAGACTTGTTTCTAGTTCAAGCTATTATGAATAAAGCTGCTGTAAACATTCATGTATATTTGTAGATATACATTTTAATTGTTCAAGGGACACATGGCATATTAATTTCTTAGGACTGCCATAATGAAGTACCATAAACTGAGTATGTCTTAAGAATTTTCTGGAGGCTAGAAGTCTACAAACAAGGTGTCATCAGGATCTGAAGCCTGTAGGGGAGAATCCTTCCTTGCATTTTGCTAGTTTAGCAATCCTTGGCATTCCATGGCTTATAGCTATAGGATTACAATCTGCCTTTGTTATCACATAAGAGTCTGCCCTTATGTGTTGTCTGTGTGTTTATCTCTTCTTTTTTTTTTTTTTTTCAATGTTTTTATTTTATTTTTGGGACAGAGAGAGACAGAGCATGAACGGGGGAGGGGCAGAGAGAGAGGGAGACACAGAATCGGAAACAGGCTCCAGGCTCCGAGCCATCAGCCCAGAGCCCGACGCGGGGCTCGAACTCACGGACCGCGAGATCGTGACCTGGCTGAAGTCGGACGCTTAACCGACTGCGCCACCCAGGCGCCCCTCTTCTTTTCTTATAAAGATGCTTACTATGGTCTGAATGTGTCCCCCTAAAATTTACATGTTGAAACCTAACCCCAAAGGTATTAAGAGGTGAGGTCTTGGGAATGTGCTTAGGTCATGAGGGTGGAGGCCTTATAAATGGGATTAATACCTTATAAAAGAGACTCCAGAGAAATCCCTAGCCTCTTCCACCATATGAAGACACAAGAAGGCACCAGCTATAAACAGGAAGAGGGCCCTCACCAGAAGGCAACCATGCTGGTGCCTTGATCTTTGACTCTACAACCTCCAGAACTGTGAGAAATAAATTTCTATGTTTATAAGCTAGCCCATCTATGGCATTTTTTTAATAGCAGTCTGACAGGACTAAGACAATACTAGTCTTACTGGATTAAAGTCCCACCCTAGTCCAATCTCATCTGTTTTGTTTGTGAATGTCTTTTTATTTCACCTTCAGTTTTTAAGGTTATTTTTGCTGGATAGAGAATTGTAGGTTGGTAGGCTTTTTCCCTTTGCTTTTGTTTTGTTTTATTGTTTTCAAATGTCAATCCAATTCCCCCTGGTTTGTATTGTCCCTTATGCGAAATCAGCAGAAATGTTTATTTTTGTTTCTCTGTATGTAATGCATCTTTTTTCTTTGGTGCTTTTTTTTTTAATGTTTATTTATATTTGAGAGGCAGAGAGAGACAGTGCGTGAGCAGGGGAGGGGCAGAGAGAGATGAAGACAGAATTTGAAGCAGGCTCCAGGCTCCGAGCTGTCAGCACAGAGCCTGACACGGGGCTCAAATTCACGAGCTGTGAGATCATGACCTGAGCCGAAGTTGGACACTTAACTGAACCACCCAGATGCCCAGATGCCTCTCTTTGGTGCTTTTACAATGTTCTCTCAATCACTATCTTTCAACTATTTGATTTTGATGTGCTTTGGTGTGGTTTTCTTTTTTTTTTTTTTTCAGTGTTATTGACAAATAAAATTGTAAGATATTTAAAGTGCACAATATGATGATTTGATATACGCACACATTGTCAAAGGATTCTCTCCATGTAGTTCATTATCACGTCCATGACCTTATGTATTTAACTTTTTTTCCCAATGAAAACATTTAATTTCTACTCTCTTAGCAAATTTCAATTGCACAACAGTGTCATCGACTATAGTCACCTTTGGTATGCTTTTCCTTATATATATGATGCCTGGGCTTCTTTGAACTTCTTGAAATTACCTATGTCATCAAATTTGGAAATATTTCTTTCATCAAATCTTTTTTCTACCTCCCTCCCTCTCTTGCTAGAACTCTAATATAGAAATGTGAGAACTCTTGATATTGTCTCACACATCACTGAGACTCTGTTAATTATTTTTCAGCCTTACTTCTCTGTGCTTCAGTTTAAAGAGTTGTTATTGACCTGTCTTCAGATTCATGGATCCTTTCTTTTTCATCTCTAGCTCCTAATTTATCCAGTGCCTTTTTAATTTCAGATGTGGCACATTTCAGCTCGAGAATTTCCATTTGTTCTTGTATTAACCTCCTAGGGCTGCCATAACAGAATACCAGAGACTGGATGGCTTAAAAAACACAAATTTATGTGTCACATTTCTGGAGGCTGGAAGTCTAATATCAAAGTGTTTGTAGGTTTGTTTCTCCCAAGACTTCAGTCCTTGGCTTGCAGGTGGCTGCCTCCTCATTGTGTCCTCATATGGCTTTTTCTCTTGTGCATGCACATCCCTGGTGTCTCTTTTTCTTATAAGGACACTAGCCTTATTGGATTAGGCCGCTACCCTTATGACTTCATATAACCTTAATTACCTCTTAGAAGTCCCTATTTCCAAATATAGTCACATTGGGGGTAAAGGTCTTAACATATGAATTTTGAGGGATACAATTTAGTCCATCACCACATAATGGGATATTATTCAGCAATAAAAAGGAACGAAGTAGATATATGCTATAGTATGGATGAACCTTGGAAACATTATGCTAAGTAAAAGAAGCAGTCACAAAAGACTACATTGTATGATTTCACTTACATGAAATGTCTAGAATAAACAAATCTGCAGAGACAAAATGTAGATAAATGGTTGTTGGTGCTGGGGCAGGGATGGGGGGATTAGGAAGAAGGGAGAGTGCTGATGAGTACAGGGTTTCTTTTTGTGGTGATGTAAATGTTCAAAATTGATGGTGGTGATGATTGCACAATTCTGTGAGTATGCTAAACACTCTTGAATTCACATTTAAAATGAGTCAGTTGTATGATATATGAATTATATATTCATAAAGCTATTAAAATATGTACCATATGATTCCATTTACAAAAAGGTCAAAAATAGGCAAAACTAATGTATAATGAGACATGGTAGTTATCTTTTGGGAAGAAAAGGAGAGCAATAGTAGGGAGGGGCCGTAGCAATAGTAGGTCCGTGCCTATTCTGGCATGTAGGTAATATTTTATTTCTCAACTTTGGTTAAAGTTACATGAGAGTGTTCACTTTGTAATAAATCATTCAAAGGAAAAACACCCAAGCTTAATACTGTGGCACCATATGTGTGGGGTTTTCCACACCAAGCAGTTCTCCAGTCCTTGGTGATACTGACGTGTCCTACAATTTAATATAATTCTAAAAGTAACTCCCCAGAGTTAGCACAGATCCCAGAGGTTAAGAGCTCAGTCCGACAAGACTGCCCCCACCTCAGAATCCAGTCATAAGTCCCAAGTTGTCGTGTGTACTTCTGACTGATTATAAATCAGGGGTTCCCATTACCGCCTCCTCAAATTTGATAATTTATTAGCATGGCTCACAGAATCCAGGGCAACAGTTTACTCATTACTGATTAATTACAAAAGATATATTAAAGAATATAAATGAATAGCCAGGTGAGAGATACCTAAGGTGAGGTCCAGAAGGGTCCCGAGTATGGGAGCTTCTGTCTCTGTGGAGTTTGGGCTACACCACTCTCTTGACATATGGCTGTGTTCTTGTCCACCAACCCAGAAGCTCTCCAAATGCTTTTGGTTAGGATTTTTATGGAGGTTTCATTAGAGTAGGCATGATTGATTAAATTGTTGGCTATTAGTGATTAACTTAAACTTCAGGGGCGCCTGGGTGGCTCAGTCAGTTAAGCCCCTGACTCTTGATTTCGGCTCAGGTCATAATCTCATGGTTTGTGAGTTTGAGCCCCATATTGGGCTTTGTGCTGACAGTGCAGAACCTGCTTGGGATTCTCTCTCTCCCTCTGTCTCTGACCCTCCCCTGCTCACTCTCTCTCTCTCAAAAAATAAATAAACTAAAAAAAAAAAAAAAAAATTTAAACTCCAGCTCTTTCCCTCTCCAGAGGTTGAGGAGTGGGGCTGAAAATTCCAACTCTTCAATCACATGGTCAGTTCACTAGCTACCAGGCCTCATCCTTAGAAGCTTTCTAAAAATTGCCTCATTACCATAAACTGAGGTGTGGTTGAAAGGGGCTTGTTATAAACAACAAAACGCACTCCTTCACTTTTACCATTCTAGGGCTATTTCAGTAACAAGGGGGAAAAACCAAATATTATAGTGAAAGATGCTCCTTTCACCTGTTTTAGGAGCTGGGGACAAAAAATATATATAACAGAAGATGTTCCTATGGTTCTTACCACTTAGGAAGTTACAAGAGTTTGATTATCTCTGTGCCCAGAGCTGGGACAAAGACCAAATATAAATTTCTTATTATATCACATCATAGTCATCAAGCTTATGACATAACAGTTTTCTGTGTATATGTTGTACTTCAATTTTTAAAATGTCTTATTAGGGTGCCTGGGTGGCTCAGATGGTTGAGTGTCAGACTCTTGATTTCAGCTCAGGTCATGATACCAGAGTTGTGGGATTAAGCCCCTGCTTAAGATTCTCTCTCTCCCTCTGCCCTTCTCATGTACAGGATCTTCTCTCTCAAAAATATAAAATAAAATAAAAATAAAATAAAATAAAATAAAATATCTTATTAATTTTAAAATATTCAGGTAAATAATTTGTATGTTTTTTTAATCAGTTCCTTAATGGAAGCTTCCATAAGAACCCTACTATCTACAAATATGCCTACATTTGTAAAATAAAATTGAAACTAACACACATTTTAAAGTTAATAGTTGATCTAATTAATAGGGTCTGCCAAGGTTCTTTGAGATTAATGCTTGAACAAAAAACATCACACAGTCAGTAGGGATGTAGTCTTAATCTGGTTTAGAGCAAGACCTAAGAAGAGAATTGCACAAATTCACATAAATGAGAACTGAGGCGATTCCAGGAAGCGCGTCGTACAGAGGAGAAGAATGAGACAGAGAAGGGAAGGAACTCAACACAGAGCAGTACATGAATTGTAAATTCCCCCTGTGAGTAACTGAGGCTCAACTCCTCCAAAGGTTTTTTGCTACTGCTATGATCCACATTTTATAAATCTAGAAATAGGGACTGAGAGATATTAAAGTACTCTTCAGAGGCGCACAGAGCTAAGAAGTGGTGGAACAAGAATTTGTATCAATCTGATCAGAGCCAAGAATAGTTTAGTCTGCAGGAGACTAAACCAGGTTTTAGAAACTGGAATCTAGAAACGGGGGAGAAGGAAGCAAACACAAGCAGGTTGCAAGCAAATAGAGTGAGTGCCTAGAATCAGCACTGCTGTCTGGATCTTGTTTTTATATGGTGACTGGGCTGGGTGCGGTTTGAGTCTGGTGATGGAACTGATAAAATGTATGGAATTCTCTTTCTAGAAAGAAAGCTCAGACATTGTAGATGAATCCTTCTGTAGTCTGTATAAATTCACAAATTGAGGGACTCCTTTCTCTGATGTATTGGTGTAGGTAAGTATCTGGGCTGAATGCATCTTCGGAAGATTGCACTAAGAGCAAAGTGCAAAGTGGAAAAAACCAGGTTGGCAGCTTGCTGACAAAGTATCATTTTAACAAATTCTCTTTCCATCCACATGTGCTACTGTTACAAAACTCTTGGGGCAAGGTGACCATTAGTAAATTTACTAATGGCAAAAACTCCTAGATCTTTTCCCCTGAGTTGGAAGCCTTTGCAAGTAACATTATTAGTATCTGTGCTTGGAGTTCAGCACTTTGAGTTTAGCACTCAAAGCATAGGACTCAAAGTATTCAATTGTTAGTACTTGATTCAGCTCTACAACAAACAGCAGAAACCTGCTGCAGCTTTAGATGCTTTGTTTTAGCAGAGCAAAGTACTGTTTATCTCTCAGCACTGCTGCTTAGCTTTTGAATACAGCATTCTTCCAAAGATCTATACTCTGTGACAAAAAGCAGGAAGGAATCCTGGCTGCAGCTTTGTTATAAAAAAGCTTGTGAGAGAAAATATTTGATAAAGATACAAGTGATAAATATGCCAAGAACCCTTAAAACTCAACAGTAAAAAACAAGCTGATTTTAAAAAGGGCAAAGCACCTGGACAGCCACTTCACCAAAGATACACAAATGGCAAGTAAGCCATGATGTTCAACATCATTTGTCATCAAGGAAATGCAAATTAAAATTATAAGACACAACTACACACCTATTCAAATGGCCAAAATACAAACAGTGACAACACCAAATGCTGACAAGGATGTAGAGCGACAAAAACTATCAGTCACTGCTGGTGGAAATGCAAAGTAGTACAGCCACCTTGGAAGACAGTTTGGCAATTTCTTTTTTATTTTTATTTTTATGTTTGTTTGTTTGTTTGTTTGTTTAGTGATAGAGCATGAGTCAGGGAGGGGCAGGGAGAGGTGAGAGGGAATCCCAAGCAGGCTCTGCACTGTCAGCACAGAGCCTCCAACCCATGAACTGTTGAGAGATCATGACCTGAGTTGAAATCAAGAGTCAGATGCTTAACCGACTGAGCCCCCCAGGTGCGCCCAGTTTGACAGTTTCTTTTCTTTTCTTTTTTTAAAGTTTATTTATTTTGAGAGAGAAAGAATGCCAGCCGGGGAGGGACAGAGAGGAAGACAGAGAATTCAAGCAGGCTCCGCACTGTCAGTGCAGAGCACAACATGGGGCTTGAACCCATCAATTGTGAGATCATGCTCTGAGCTAAAATCAAGAGTTAGATACTTAATCGACTGAGCCACCCAGGTGCCCCCAATTTGGCAGTTTCTTACAAAACTAAACATACTCTTACTGTGCAACCCAGCAATCATGCTCCTGGGAATTTACTCACATAAACTGAAAACTTATGCCCACACAAAAACCTGCACACAGGTTCATAGCGTTTCATTAATGATTGCCATGACTTGAAAAGACTCATCCTCCAGTAGGTGAGTGAATAAAGAAACTATGGCACATCCAGACATTAAATATTATTCAGCACTAAAAAGAACTGAGCTATCAAGCCATGAAAAGACATGGAGGAAACTTAAATGCATAGTACATGTGAGAGAAGCCAATGTGAAAAGGCTACATACTGTATGATTCCAGCTATATGACATTCTGGAAAAGGCAAAACTATGGAGGCAGTAAAACGATCAATGGCTACCAGAGTGTTGGGGGTGGGAGGGAAGGACAGGCAAGTAGGCAGAGCACAGAGGGTTTTTAGGACAGTGAAACTATTCTGTATGGTACTGCAATGATGGATACACGGTATTATATATTTGTCAAAACCCATAGAATGGACGACACCAAGAGTGAACCCCTAATGTAACCTGTACACTATAGGCGATCATGATGAGTCAATGTAGGTTCATCAGAAGTAATTAATGTAACCACTGTGGTGCAGGGTGTCTATAGCAGGGGGAAGTCGTGCCTGTATAAAGGTAGGGGTATACTTTCTGCTATACTTTCCGTTCTTTTGGCTGGGAACCTAAAATTGCTCTTAGTTAAGCAATATGACAGGGGACCAGGTGGGTCTGAGAGATGAGCCTGGCAGAAGAGATGAGGAAATCATAAAAGTTTGGACAGACAAAAGGCAATATAGAGAGGCAATCAAGGACAGAGTGATCAGCGGGTACTGTTCAGGTCTACACAGACAAGAGGCAGTCGATGAAAGTGGGGAGAAAAAAACAAATACTGGGTCTGGATAGGCAGGCAGCATATTAGAGGAAACAGTACCAGTGAGTGGAATTGGCAGGCTCTGATCCCAGGGCAGAACTCTACTCTTTGCCCTGTTCTAAACATTCTTCTGGGGGGCAGGGTTCCATAATGGCTTATTCTGAGTGAGAAGACAGAGAGATACCAGGTTAAATCAGAGTCTCCACTATTCTCTCCTTCCTTCTCTGTTTTATTTCCTTGTCAAGGTTCTGGCCACTGATCTACTGTAAGAAAACTAGTATTAGTTCCAGAAAAATGAAGGGCTTCAGAGGAAGCCTCAGCAAAAAGGAACCTGATAAAGTATCCTTCACTGAACTGTTCACTCCTTAAGAACAGAAGCCCAACTATAAAAGGCTTAACTAATAAAGCAAAGTTACTCCTTACAGTAAGCACATTAGCAATGGAATTATCCTAGGGGAGGTTAATTCAGTGACAAGTTTTTTGTTTGTTTTCTTACCCTTTTACCAACCTCTCCCTATTTGCCCCACTCACCACCCTGGCAAACCACTTTTCTACTCTCTTGTTTCTGAGTTTGGCTTTTTATTTAGATTCCACATGTAAGTGATACCCTGCAGTATTTGTTTTTCTTTGTTGGGATGATTTCATTTAGCATAACGCCCTCAAGGTCTATCCATGTTGTCATAAAAAGCAAGATTTCCTTCTTTCTGGACAATTAGGTTGTTTCCATCATTTGGCTATTGTGATTCAATGATGCAGTGAGCATGGGAGTGCAGATCCCTCAACACCCTCTTTTTATTTTCTTTGAACATATCCCGTGAAGTGGGATTGCTGGACCACAGGATAGTTCCGGTTCTAGTTTTTTGAGGATCTTTCATGCTATTTTTCATCGTGACAGGTTCTTTTCATCTGTCTGCTCTGTTGTCCTGGCTTGCTCTCTATGGCCGGTTCCCCTCATGTCATAAAAGGGTGAGCGCTGCAGTATCAGGCATTACAGGAAGACTCAGTAATATGAGGGATGAAGAGAAACTATTTCTACTGTGTGTGTGTTTTATCATTAGAAAAACTTTCCTTCCAGTCACGAAAGGACAAATATTGTACAATTCCACTTATAGGAAGTAAGGACTTAGAGGAGTTAAATTCATAGAGACAAAAAGCAGGATGGTGGTTTCAGGGCGGAGGAGAGGGGAGAATGTGCAGTACAGGGTTTCAATGGGTACATGGTTTCAGTTGGGGAAGATGAAAATGTTCTGGAGGTGGATGGTGGTGATGACTGGGCAACAGTATAAATGTGCTTAAGCCACAGAGATGTACACTTAAAAAAGGTTAAAAAATGGTTACATTTTAAAAATTAAGATTTAATTGACATATAACATTAGTTTCAAGTGTACAGCCTAATGATTCAATATAAATATATATTGTGAAATAATCACCACAATAAGTCTAGTTAACATCCATCACCACACATAGTTACAAACTTTTCCTTTCCTTTTCTTTCTTTCTCTTTCTTTCTTTCTTTCTTTCTTTCTTTCTTTCTTTCTTTCTTTCTGTTTTTAAAAAGTTTTGTTTATTTAAGTAATCTCTACACCCAACGTGGGGCTCAAACCCACGACCCCAAGATCGAGTCACATGCTCTTCCAACTGAGCCAACCAGGCACCCCAAACTTTCTTCTTGGTATGAGAACTTTTAAGATCTACTTTCTTAGCAACATTCACATATACAATACAATATTGTTAACTATAGTCTGTATGCTGCTTATTACATCCCCAGGACTTATTTATTTTACAGCTAGAAGTTTGTACCTTTTTGTACAAAAAGGGGGTATACTACCTTCACCCAATTTGTCCATCCCCACCCAAAATGGTAAATTTTGTTATATGTTTTATAACAAGTAAAAATAAGCTTTTCTCAGAAGTCCCATAGTAGACTTTCTCTCATATTTCATAGGCCAGAATTCTGCCACCTGCCTACTCCTAAACTAACAGCAACAATAGTGAAATTACTATGATTGACTTAATCTAATCAAGATTCACCCCCCTTGTGACTGGGGAGGGGTCCAGCCTCCCCGAAAGCACATGGCTGCCCAATACTTGAACACTATTTGAATTCTGTTGAGATAAGTGAACAAATTATTCATCGAATAAGTAAATCCATGACCTGGATCTTATTAGTTTAAATGTTATGGTTTTTTTTTAATTGTTGTTTTTCTTTTCCTCACATGACTTTTGCTTAAGGCATATCCACTCATTATTTCCTGACCACATCATGTACCTTGCCTCTCTGATTTTGCTCATGTAATTTCTCGTTTTAAAATACCCTTTCTCTCTTCTCTGATAATCAGACACCTACATTTCCTTTAAGGCTAAGCCCAAATCCTACCTTCAGTGTGAGCATTTCTCAATTATCCAAGACTTCGGTGACTTAGTCTCTCATCTATGATTTTTATGGTCTGTACCTATTAAGTGCACCACATTTTATATACATTTTCTTTTTAAGTATATGTCCTTTATTCCCAATTAGAATGTAAACATGTTGAATTCAGGAATCCTGTTTGATGTCTGTTTCCATTTTCAACACTTAATCTAATACTAGAAGCTCTCAATGAATATTTATTAGTTTCTAAGGATGATTAGATTTTTAGCATTGATATATCATAAAAGGTCTGGGGCTCTCTTTAAACCTCATTTAGATTATAACTAAATAATTAAGCTGTTAAAATTTGAGAGTAATATTTCCATCAAATTTAATCCTAGTATATGTACATATTTGTATACCGATATATACATTTATCAGAATATACATAGAGCCACAATTACATCTGATGGTTGTGCTATGTTGATGTACTACAGCTCACTTTACAAAGACAAACATTATAGTGGGTTCTAGGACACCTGAGTTCACAAGATCAGTTCTCTGAAACTATATTTGGATGTACAAGCTATTAAAAGCTTCTTGTACTGAGTGACCTTTGAGGCAGAATTCAGATCAAATAGTCACACAAGCTGCTGCTTGTTGCTGAGTGGAAGACAGCAGAAAACCCTCCACTAGGTTTTTATTTTCCTTGTTTTGTTTCCTTTCATTTTGCCTTAAGAAGATGAACAATGAAACCACAACCCTGATATCCTTGAAGGAGGCAATGAAAAGGTTGCTAAGGGCTACAGGGCGGGAACAAACATAGGTCTGCGTTTCTGGGAAGATGGGTAAGAGAAGAATAAGGAATGAAAATAGGCAAAGAAGTATAGACATGCTAATTAAAATTCTGTCTCTGTTTAAAGTGGTTTAAGTCTTCCAGGTTAAAATATATATATTTACTATATATATTTAACATATATATTTAAACACATACATTTAACATATATATTAAATATATATTTAACTTCCAAATATATGTGTAAACAATAAAGAAAAATACACTCCCAGGTGAATTCCATTCAATTAATGTATGTGCTATATTCTAGGTATACAAAATAAGTAAAATGTGGTTTCTATCCTCAAGGATCTCAAAGCCTATAGAGAGAATTATTCAAAAATACTTAGAATTTAATGTGATTGACCTTGTAATGGTGATGTTCATAAAGGGCTATGAGGACAGAAGAGAGGATCAATTTATTTGCCTTTGACACCAGAAAAAGGAACCCTTCACAGAGGGACATTTATTATTTTTTTTAATTTTTTTTAACGTTTATTTATTTTTGAGACAGGGAGAGACAGAGCATGAACAGGGGAGGGTCAGAGAGAGGGAGACACAGAATCCGAAACAGGCTCCAGGCTTCGAGCTGTCAGCACAGAGCCCGATGCAGGACTAGAACTCACAGACCGCAAGATCATGACCTGAGCTGAAGTTAGCCACTTCACCAACTGAGCCACCCAGGCGCCCCTCATAGAGGGACATTTAAACTGGATCTTAAAGTGTGAGTAAAAGGCTATGAGAAAAAAAAATATGGGAAGGAATTCTAGGCTGAGGAAACAGTACATGGAACACATAATGGAACATGGAGGCCGCAGAAGCCTGGAATCACATACTGTGTTCCGTCAGCTTCTAGATGTCTCATGTGATTACCGACTAGGGTATGAGAGGATTGGCAGAAGATGGGAGCAAAGGGTTAAGGGCTTTATGTTTCCTCCTGAGAATAGCCAATTTGGCTATAACTGTGTCTTTGGACAAGTCAGGGCAGCACAAAGCATACATAATCAGTTGAGTCACATGATCAGAATTGTATTTTAGAATCACATTTCTGGAAGGATGGATTCAAGGTGGCAGAAATCGAAAGCAGGGATCCAGTTAGGCTACTGTAATCCTAAGTCAAAGTGAAAGACAGTTATTAACTGGTTTAGTGGTGATGGAGAGGAGGGTATAGTTTAGAGGCATTAGTGGAGAGGAAGAAAAAAAAGGTAAGAATTATTCTGAAATTTCTAGTTTAAGCACTTGAATAGATGGTGATGTCACTAACTGAGCTGGGGAATTATAGTAAAAAACAGACTTGGATTTGCAGACATGTTGTTCAGCATTTATTTCAAATGGTGTGGGAATGCCTTTTTGTGAGAGGCTTCCAAAAAGCTATTAACAACTGTGAACTTTTATACTGACTGACAAGCTAGAGTTCAAGCTAGAGAGGACCTATAAGCAATATAGTCTCAAAGGTGTCAAAGTTACTACAGACAGTACGCCAGATGACATTGTTTTCATATGTAGACAGAGATTGCTGGCATATTAGGTCACGCAGGCTTACACTCCTATGAAACACATTTCGTGGTGGGCCTTATCTATATGTAAGTAAAATATCCAAAGCAGTGAGAAAATTCTAACCATAGTAATTTCCGAAGATGAGGGAGAGGGATAGTGAGTAGGTTCAGTTTAGAACGGTTGGGTTTGGAGATGCACAAAACATAAAGATACAGCTCTAGAGGGGTGCCTGGGTGGCTTGGTCGGTTAAGCGTCCGACTTCGGCTCAGGTCATGATCTCACGGCCCATGAGTTCGAGCCCCGCGTCGGGCTCTGAGCTGACCGCTCAGAGCCTGCAGCCTGTTTCAGATTCTGTGTCTCCCTCTCTCTCTGCCCCTCCCCTGTTCATGCTCTGTCTCTCTCTGTCTCAAAAATAAATAAACGTTGAAAAAAAAAAAAAAAGATACAACTCTACAGCTCAGGAGGTGGTACCTGAAGCTGAATTAGCCTTGAGATAAACTGAGCGCTAAGAAGAGAACATGGTCAAGGATGGAACCTGGGCAACCACAAAGTATTCAGGTCACTGAGGACATAGAAGTGGTACCTGAATTTGTGTATCACTTCTTTCATGAAAATGTGGGTGCCTTCAGGCAAGTGAGTTGTGTGGTTCCAGTTCTGTGTGATTCAGTTTGACATAATTCTGGTGCCACAGTGCCCTCTGACGATTAAGGTTGTTCAGAGCTACTCAAATGCCCTTGTTGGGTTACACGGCTCAGCGTCTCATTCACATTATTGATGTCGATAATATGAGACATATTTTCTTACTTCTGTGTAAGGCCTTTGCTAGGTATTGGGGGACAGGCATAAAGATGTCCAAGAAATAGTCTCTGATTCCCCTTCTCCAACAGTTTACCATTTTGTTCATGAAATCCTAACTCTAAAAATAAAGCAGGAGGTGAGGAGTGACAGGTAATAGAGGCAGTCCCTGTGAAAATGAAGTAGGCAGGGCGATCTCCAGGCAGAAAGGCTAGGGGATATAAGTGAGGTAGGATACAATTTGGGTAGTCAGAATAGAGAAAGGCACCTTTTTAAATAGTGGTCCCAGCACTAAGTAGCTGACATTAGATCTCAATCTTTGTGAGACTCGATTTATCTATAAAATAATAAAAATGACTGCTTCGCTTCTTATGGTTGTTGTGAGAATCAAAGTAATGCTTGTATTTAAAATACTTTTGGGGGCAGGCACCTGGGTGGCTCAGTTGGTTAAATGTCTGACTCTTGATTTTGGCTCAGATCATGATCTCATGGTTCGGAGTTCAAGCCCTGTGTCGGGCTCTGAGCTGGCAACATGGAGCCTGCTTAGGATTTTCTCCCTCTTCTTTCTCTCTGCCCCATCCCCACTCTCTCGCGAACACGTGCTCTCTCTCAAAATAAATAAACTTAAAAAAATTAAAAATAAAAACTTTTTTTTTTTAAGTAGGCTCCATACCCAATGTGCAGCTTGAACTCACAGCCCTGAAACTGAGAGTCGCATGCTCCACTGACTCAGGCAGCCAGGCACCCCTAAAATACTTTATTTAAAGTATAAAGTTCAATACAAAAACATGATATGTTAGATAATCCAAGTAATTAGACAATTCAGAAGTTTGGCAATATAAGGAAGAACTGGGATGATGGCTAGAGAGAATTAGCAAATGGAAACATCTGTTCGTAAGCTTAAATGTAGATAGGTACCCAAATTAATAGTGGTTATAAACAATGTAATAGAGCCCTATCTTAAGGCAAAACCTTAGTACTGTCTCTCGACCTAAAGTGCCCCTTGATTCTTTTATCCTGTAGAGTAGACCACAAACTCCAAGTTTTAGAAGCACAGTTTAAAGAACTGGACTTCACCAAGGATAGCCTGACACAGAAATTTGAACATCATAGCAAGGCTTTGGCAAACCAGGCAGCCCACGATGAACTGTGGACAGCAGTGCTGGCACTCAAGTGAGTATCCAATGAGAAATCAGTGGAATTTCATGGCTTTGTGAGAGCTTGCAGGGGACATTCTAAACTTGAATTTAATATGGTTCTAACATGGCTTGTGAAGAAATCGTATTATCTTAGGTTAATTGATTCAAAAGAGATTAATTTGAGCACCTGTTGATATGCCAGCACTGCCATATACATCTCATCACAGAGTCTCTTGCTTGCCAATGTCTTACTAATACAGAGATGGCTGACATAACTCACCTGCCATTGAGAAATGTGTAGTATGAGTGGCCTGAGAACTAAGCTATCCAGTATAGTGCAGGCCCTATTTCTAAAGTAAGTATTTTCTAAAATACAGCAGCTGGTTCTTCTAGTGGGTTTGTATTCTAATAGAATTCATTTTATGTTCGTACGTAGAGTTCCACTGCTCACAAAGCTCTCCACATTTTTTGTAGATTCACTTCAATGGAACTGAGTATTTTATATAGCTACGTCATGGAAGTACTCATCTGCTTGCACACTCGTGTGCTTGAGAAGCTGCCAGACCTGGTGAGAGGTCTTCCCACCTTAGCCTCTGTCCTAAGACGAAAAGTCAAGAACCAGCGTATTAGAGGTGTTTGGGAGTCTGTCCTGGAGGAAAGTGGGCTGGAAGAAGGAGATATCACAGCACTTTGTACCTTCTTTATTGCATATGGTAACAAGGCAGAATACTATGTTGCTAAAGTGAGGCAGATGTATATCAAGGATGTCACTTTCCTGATCACTAACATGGTAAAGAACCAGGCTTTGCAGGATGGTTTGCTCAGGG
Organism: Panthera uncia; assembly: GCF_023721935.1. Lineage (NCBI taxonomy): Eukaryota > Metazoa > Chordata > Mammalia > Carnivora > Felidae > Panthera > Panthera uncia. The sequence continues at coordinate 70,656,735 of NC_064810.1, read as the reverse complement.
CTGTGCAGGTCATTGAGAAGGGAAAAGCAGTGAAGGCCCCTGAAAACCAAAAGTCCCCCCTAAAAGAGTTGATACCATTAGCCAGAAACTAACTTTACTCTATGACCAAGGGATTCTACTTCTAGTAGTTTATCTCACAAAAATGGGGGGGGGGGGTAGGAAACGTATGTACAATTTATTATACACCTATTTTTATAGCAAAAGTGAGGGGAGCCTTAAACAAAATATGATAAATTGATACAATGGATACTTTCTGTGTAAGAGAATGAAGAAGCTCTTTGTGTAACTGTACAATGATACAGAGCTATCACCAAGATGTGTTGTTTTAAAATATTTCCTATATATTGTTAAATGGAGGAAAAAAAGGGCAAAAATGAATATCCACACACACACATATACAAGCCAATATACCCATAAACTTCATAAGCTTCTTCTGGAGAGATAGAAAGTGGTAACTTTGGCTGTCTCAGGGAAAAAACAAAGAGGCTAGGGATCAAAGGTAGGAGGAATTCTTTTCACTGTTAAAGAATGTACTGTTTTGTACATTTTGAATTTTGAACCATATGAATGCACAGTATATTAAAAGACAAACCAATACAAACACCTAATATATATTATATGTTGTACATTTTCTCTCTGGTACAGAACCACAGTTATTTTACACTAGAAAGGGAACTCTAATACATTGACTATATATTAAAATATTTATTGAACATCAAATGCCATGTGCTAGGTGCTGTGAATTAACAGAAACATTTAAAAATGTGGAGTCTGTCTTCCAGGTAAAGGTTGAGTGCTTATGCTTTATTTGGAAGGTACAAATTCAAACTTTTTTTTTCTAGTGTTTAATTTTTTTACACTTATTTAAAAAAATTTTTTAACGTTTTATTTATTTTTGAGACAGGGAGAGACAGAGCATGAACAGGGGAGGGTCAGAGAGAGGGAGATACAGAATCTGAAACAGGCTCCAGGCTCTGAACAGGCGGGGCTCGAACTCACGGACCGCGAGATCATGACCTGAGCCAGAGTCGGACACTCAATCGACGGAGCCACCCAGGCACCCCTACACTTATTTATTTTTGAGAGACAGAGATAGAGCACAAGTTGGGGAAGGGCAGAGAGAGAATAAGACAGAGTCTGAAGCAGACTCCAGGCTCTGAGCTGTCAGCACACAGACCGACATAGGGCTTGAACTCACAAACCGTGAGATCATGACCTGAGCCGAAGTCGAATGCTTAACCAACCGAGCCACCTAGGTGCCCCATATTTATTTTATTTTTGAGAGACAGGGACAGCATGCGAGCAGGGGCAGAGAGAGAAGACACAGAATCTGAAGCAGGCTCCAGGCTCTGAGCTGTCAGCACAGAGCCTGACACGGGGCTCGAACCCATGAACTGTGAGATTATGACCTAAGCTGAAGTCAGACGCCTAATGGACTGAGCCACCCAGGCACCCTGGGAGATACAAATTAGGCAGAGGATTCGAAATAATACAAAATGATGTTATCTTGCTGACCCCTCCTTGAAAATGGGCCATGAGACACAGAAGCTTCCTAGGTAGATAAATGCACTCAGTGTTGGGGTGCCTGGCTGGCTTAGTTGGTAGAGCATGAGACTCTTGATCTCAAGGTTGTAAGTTTGAGCCCCACGTTGGGTGTAGAGATTACTTAAAGTCTTTTAAAAAATGCCCTCAGTCTTGTCCTTCTCCAGACACATTGTTTGGAGAAACCATGCCTTGGAAGAAAGATGGAAAGGGAATTTCTCTGTCATGGTCACTTAGTCTATTGTTTTCAGTTGGTCAAAGTTTGTTCCATAGGGAATGACCTCCCCCCCCCCCCCCCCGCTGCCCATACTTCCAGGATGCACCATCTAAGCCCTCCCAGCAGGCATTTGGAAGCCGGTGCCTGCATTGTTCAGTGCAGTGTTTCACTGGAGTCCAGAAGTGATAGGAAGAGCCAAAGACTCTAGAAATGTAACTGCTCAGCTCCAGACAGAGCAAGGGACTGTGACTGTGGGCCCAGAAAGTAGACAAGAACAAGGAAATCTGAAGAAGCACATAAAATATATCCATTATACTTGACATAAGTACCTGAACATAGAAATCAAAATGCAGGGGTGCCTGGGTGGCTCAGTCCAGTTGGTTGGGCATCTGACTTTTGATTTTGGCTCAGGTCATGATCCTGGAGTTGTGGGATCGATCATGGAGGATGCTTGAGATTTTCCCTCCCTCTCTCTCTCTCTCTCTGCCCGCTCCCTCTCTCTCTGCCCGCTCCCCTGCTCGCTCTCGCTCTAAAAATAACCAAAAAGGGGCGCCTGGGTGGCTCAGTCAGTTAAGCGTCCAACGTCAGCTCAGGTCACCATCTCGCCATGGGTTCGAGCCCCGCGTCGGGCTCTGGGCTTATGGCTCAGAGCCTGGAGCCTGCTTCCCATTCTGTGTCTCCCTCTCTCTCTGCCCCTCCCCCGTTCATGCTCTGTCTCTCTCTGTCTCAAAAATAAATAAATGTTTAAAAAAAATTAAAAAAATAAAAATAACCAAAAAAATCAAAGTGCAAGAGTTAAATAATAAGACTACAATAAAAACCACTATTACTAGGCAATATATGATTGGGTGAGTTTGGGAGGGTTATCACTATGTGATAGAGAAATACTATGGGTATTTCCTGGAGGAAGTACATTGAAGTGATCCTTCAAGTAGGCAAAGCAACAAAGTAACTCATTAGGATGAATTATGATTTCAAACAATGGCCTGAAAGCACAAGATTTGGATGACAGGGAATATAGATCATGGTTTAATGTTTAAGAGAATAATGGGAGATTCCACAGGACCTATCAGAGAGCCTGGAATTGCAGGCTAAGGTGTTGATACCATGGACAACTGGATGACAAACAAAAGTTTCTGAATTCTCAATAAAACAAAACAAAAGCTCCCAAGGCTCTCTACCAAGGACCTACAACCTCCTTGCTTTGGCTCCATCCAGAAACCATGTCGCCACCTGAATGACCTCAGCAAACCCAAAAGACCTTAAAGACTATATTCATGCACAGTGATTTTTTTTTTTCTCTTTCTCCACATCTATGTAACATTTCCTCAAAAAACTCAGACCTTGTTTTGGTTGGTTTTCAAAATTTTTCTTATTGTGGTAAAACACATAGAATTTACCATCTGAACCGTTTTTAAGTGTACAGTTCAGTGTATCATACACATTCATAATTTTGTGCGACCATCACCACCATCCATTTGAAAACAAACTCTGTACCCATTAAACAAGAACTCTCCCAGCCCTTGGCAACCATCATATTTTCTGTCTCTAGACTTGGTTCTTAGATAACAGGTATCAGTCTATTTAATCCCCTTCATTTTCCTAGCCAAAATTTACTTTTTGCATAGAATTCAATACAGTAGGATTCAATACAATAAGCACAAGAACTTAATACCAAAGTGGAAAAACTTATTTTAAAATGCATAAAATATTATTTTTTACCTCCTTTGTAATTTTGATTGTTCTAGATTGAAATTTAATAATACGGGAATATATCATAAATGATGCACATGACAGCTAAGCCCCAGGATCGAGGCCGCCCTGAAGTGTTTTCCAAGCCCTTATGAAACCGCTATAGAAATGTCAAAGTGGATGGAAGTGAAGATGGACACGCTAATGCAAGACTTGACTTTAAACGGAACACATTTTTCTCTTCCTCATTCTTGAAGACCCCCCCCCCCCCCCCTCACTTGTTTTTCTGTAGAATCTTTTGTTCCAAGAAGTGTATATCGATGTGTTGACACTTAGTAAGGAGCTTTGGATGGCCGATGGCAGCACTAGTTATGAGACGACCTTGAACACCTGTGGAACGGGGCGGGCAGCACGGATCAGATTCCTTTAGCTACTGCTTAGATTCTGTATTTTCTTGTCGAACCCTCTCAGCCTCTTGCCCTGGGCAGGCTTGCAGTCCTGGAGGCATTAGCCTGCTGCCTCCTTTCCTAGGCAAAGTAATCATATACAAACATAATTTGGCCCCAGAGCACAGAAGTCGGTTTTGGACAATACTTAGAAGGGAAGGCAATCTTAAAACAACCTATCTCTGGGCCTCAGACTGAAGAAGGGGTGGGTTAGAGAAGGAAGTGTCAGTGCGTGTTAAATTGGAGCAAATCTGCGGATTCTCTGACCACAATCTTTCTAGGAGATCAACCTCCGAGATGCCTTCCTCAAAACTCTAGAAAGCGACCTAAGAGGCTTGGTACAAGGTAGAAACAGACAAGTAGTCTGAGAAAATTTTAAAAAGAAGATGGAAGAATTTTTAAAATTACTGTTGGGTCTTTCATTTGTCTTGAGGTTTCCCTTTTTCTGCCAGAGACCAACCTCGCGACCCTCCCGGTTTCCGCAGCCTCCGGGCGCACATAGCTCAAGGGGATGGTAGGTCGTCGCTCCAGCCGGAGCGAAAGGGACTGCAACGCAAGGGGCGGACCCTCTGCGGGGCCGAAGGGAGCGGGACTGGGCGGGAGGCGCGCACAGGACCCGGAAGTCCCACCCAGCCGAACGTCAGATGTGTCCGCTCTAGGGCTGTTCTCTGGGTGGGAGGGCCCGTTTGGGTGAGCAGTTGTGACGTCACCAGCCCTCGTCGGGTTGCTACAGCACGACCGCAAAGATTAGGCTTTTTGGCTGACCGAGGAAAGGGGAGTGTGGGTTCAGAGCGCTGGGAAAACGCTCCCGGTGCACGAAAGCTGGAACGTGGGGTCTCGCGTGTTACCCCCACAGCAACGGTAAAACGGAAGTCCTACTCCCGCGCAGCGCGGCGTCTGGGCGGAAACGGCGTTCCTCGGAGTTGAGGCCCCGTACCTTCGCGCCTGGGCGGTCTCGGGCTTGGCTGTGCTGAGCTAAGGGAGCATCCTCAGCTGGTAAGAGGGAGGAGGGCAATTGGGCGAACCTCCCGCCGCGCGGGAGAGCTGGAGCCCACAGTCAGCCCTCACAAAGGTGGGGTTAATGTCTAGGTCTCCCGACGAAAACGTTCCTTTCCTTACCCGACGTTTGTCTGAAACATGGACAAATACGCCGCCTTCCAGGGTAGTACTGTTTACCTGGATCACAGCGTGCCTTTTTATTTCGGGACGCTGTGTGATGATACGCAGCTGGGCAAAATATTTAAACACAAAACTGTTAATTCTCTTTCTCCGTAGTTGGGACGGAAATGAGACTCTTTCTCTTTCAGGTACTGATGCTGAATATGCCTTGTTAGCATATTAAAATGGCTGTGACTCAAAACGCCATCCCTTCCTTGTCGGAATGTCAGTGCCGCATCTGTGTGGAAATCCTAATTGAGCCCATAACACTGCCTTGTAACCACACGCTCTGTAATCCCTGCTTCCAATCGACTGTCGAAAAGGCAAGTTTATGCTGTCCTTTCTGTCGCCGCCGGGTCTCTTCGTGGACCCGGTATCACACCCGAAGAAATTCTCTTGTCAACATGGAACTGTGGGAGATAATCCAAAAACACTATCCAAAGGAATGCAAGCTTAGAGTCTCTGGGCAGGAATCAGAGGAGATCGGTGAGTAAAACCCAGCGTGTTTGTTGTGTGAAACATCACAATTCTTTAAGTGAATTACCACTAATCCATTTGAGAAAAGGATTAAAAAGAAACCGACTAATATTTGTCTAATTTTTTTCTCCCCGGTTTGGGTTTCATGGGCCCCAAAATGTTGATTGAAGTCGATAGCAAGATTGTGTTCATTGTAATAATGCCTAGGCTGCGTTCAATTGGTGTTAAAAATGAAAACAAAGAAACAAACAAACCCACAAGAATGGCCCACATAGAGCCTTCAGTCATGTGAAAGTTACATAAATATCCACAGATCAGCAGTAGTCAGTACAGCAACATGAGAAGTATAGAAGGTACTGGATTGCTGTAGTACTGATTCTTTTACTTTCATGTATTTTCTTTAGCCTGCTTGACTGTACAGCTCCATTTATTTAATTCCTCTCTTAAGCATGCAAGCTAATAAAATAGCTTTCAGTGACCAGTTCCATCTAGATCAGTCATTTTTATTTAAAGCTCTCCACCCTGTAGACTCAGCAGCTGTGTGCCCCAAGCTGAACATTTGACTCTAGCACACTTAGGTGATCAATAAGCCATGCAGTTTCTTGTCTAGGCTTTGAATAAGGTGCCTGTGCTCTGGTGTACTTGCCTTGTTTGGGGGGAGTTAACCTTTATTGTGGTAAATATGTATAACAAATTTGCCATTTTAATGATGTTTTCAACAGTAGTTACACTTTATTAAAACAGCTTTATTGAGATATTCACATAGAATTGATACATTTACATTGTACAGTTCTGGGGCATCTGGCTGGCTCAGTGGGAAGAGGGTGCGACTCTCGAGGTCGTGAGTTCAAGCCCCTTGTTGGGTATAGAGATTGCGGCTGTGACTCTCAACTCTTGAGGTCATGAGTTCGAGCCCCTTGTTGGGTGTAGAGATTACAAAACAAAAAACAAAAAAACCCAGACAATAAACACTTAATAAAAGAAAGTGTACAGTGAAGTGGTTTTGGTATTTTATTATCAGTTTTTTCAAAGTTGTGGTAAAATATATATAGCATAAAATTTGCCATTTTAACCATTTTAAGTTACAGGTCAATGGCATAAATTGTCTTCACAGTGTATAACCATCACCACTATGTTTCCAGTTTTTCATCACCCAGATTCTTTTTTCTTCTAATTTATTTATTGTTTAATTTACATTCGAGTTAGCATCTAGTGCAACAATGATTTCAGGACTAGATTCCTTAATGCCCCTTACCCGTTTAGCCCATCCCCCCTCCCACAACCCCTCCAGTAACCCTCAGTTTGTTCTCCATATTTATGAGTCTCTTCTATTTTGTCCCCCTCCCTGTTTTTATATTATTTTTGTTTCCCTTCCCTTATGTTCATCTGTTTTGTATCTTAAATTCCTCATATGAGTGAAGTCATATGATATTTGTCTTTCTCTGACTGGCTAATTTCACTTAGCATAATATCCTCTAGTTCCATCCACATAGTTGCAAATGACAAGATTTCATTCTTTTTGATTGCTGAGTAATACTCCACTGTGTATATATACCACATCTTCTTTATCCATTCATCCATCAATGGACGTTTGGGCTCTTTCCATACTTTGGCTGTTGTTGATAGTGCTGCTATAAACATTGTCATCACCCAGATTCTTTAACCATTAAGCAAAAACCCTACATTCTTCTCCTTCTCCACCCCTCCACCCCCAGTTTTTATTTACTCTGTCTCTATGAATTTGCTTGTTCTAGATATTTCATATAAATGCATTCATACAATATATGATCTGTTGTGTCTGGCTTCTTTCAGTTAAATGTTTCCAAGGTTATTCACAGTTGTGACATATATCAGTATTTCATTCCTTTTTAGATCTGGATAATTTTTCATTTTATGGATTATATTTTGTTTATCCCTTCATCCACTGATGGACATTTGAGTTGTTTTCACTTTTTGTCTATTTGAAGTAGTGCTGATATGAATATTCATGTATAAGTATTTGAATGTCATTCTAGTTCTTTTGTGTACGTACCTAGGAGTGGAAGTGCTGGATCATATACTAATTCTAGGTTTAGCTTTTTGACGAACTGCTAAACTTTTCCCTGGTGCTGTGCCATTTTGCATTCCCACCTGCAATGTATAATGGTTCCAATTTCTCCACATCCTCACCAACACTTATTTTCTGGTTTTTTGGTTGTTTTTTTAAATAGCCATCCTAGTAGGTGTGAAGTGGTATCTTAGTATCTGTGTCTTTTTAATTGTGGTAAAGTATGCATAACAAAATTTACAATTCCCACTTTTTTTTTTTTTTAAGATTTATTTTTGAGGGAACACAAGCAGGGGAGGGGCCAAGAGAGGGGAACAGGATCTGAAGTGGGCTCTGCGCTGACAGGCTGACAGCAGTAAGCCTGATGTGGGGCTCAAACTCACCAACTGTGAGATCATGACCTGAGCCAAAGTCAGACACCCAACCAGCTGAGCCACCCAAGTGCTCCCGATTCCTGTTGTTCTTAAGTGTACACTTCAGTGCCGTTAAGTACGGTCACACTGGTTTACAACCATCACCACCATCCATCTCCAGACCAGTTTCATCTTCCCAAACTGAAACTCCATACCCATTAAACAATAACTCCCCAGTTCCTTCTCCTTCCAGTCCTTTTGACCATAATTCTACTTTCTGTCTCTGAATTTGACCATTTTAGATATCATAGTAAGTATTTGTCCTTTTGTATCTGGTTTATTTCACTTAAATGTCTTCAAGGTTCATCCATGTTGTAGCATGTGTTAGAATTTCAGTCCTTTCTATGGCTAAATAATATTCCATTGAATGTATTTACCACATTTTGTTTATTCATCAGTGGACACTTGGGTTACTTCTACCTTTTGGCTGTTGTGAGTAATGCTGCTGTGAACATTGGATACAAATATTTTTTAAGTTCTTGCTTTCAACTCCTTTGAGTATGTACCCAGAAAGGAATTGCTGGGTCATATGCTAACTATATGGATTTTTTTGAGGAACTGCCATACTCTTTTCCATAGCAACTGCACTGTTTTACATTCCCACCAGCAGTATGCAAGGACTCTTTCGTTTTTCCACATTCTTTTTTTTTTTTTTTAATCCCTCCCCTCGTTTTTCCACCTTCTTGTCAACACTTCATTACTCTTAACTTTCTGTTTGTTTGTTGTTGTTTTTTTTTTTTTTTAAGATAAAGCCATCCTAATGAGTATGAGATGCTATCTCATTGTGGTTTTGATTTTCATTTCCCTAATGACTGATGATGTTGAACATCTTTTCATGTGTTTATTGGCCATTTGTATATCTTCTGTGGAGAGATGTTTATTCTAGTCCTTTGTTTATTTTTAATTGGTTTATTTATTTTTTGTTGTTGAGTTGATGGTGTTCTTTATTTATTCTGGATGTTAACTCCTTATCAGGTACGATTTGCAAATATTTTCTCCCATTACATAGGTTGCCATTTCACTCTGATTATGTAGTTTGATATAGTCCTATTTGTCTATTTTTGCTTTTGTTGTTTGTGGTTTGGTGTCATATCCAACAAATCATTGCTAAGTTTCAATATCATGGAGCTTTTTCCCTGTTTTCTTCTAGGAACTTTATAGTTTTAGGTCTTCAATTTGCTTTGAGTTAAGTTTTTTTATATGATACAGGGTAAGGGTTTAATTTCATTTTTTTTTACATGTGGATACCCAGCATTCCTAGTGCCATTTGTTGATAAGATGGCTGTTTTAAAGTTTTTAACTAGTAAGTCTGATGTCTGGACTTCCCCAAGAATGGTTTCTGTTAATTTATTTTGTTCCTATGAATCGTCCATACTCTTTCTTGTTTCCTTGTATGCCTTGCGTTTTTTGTTTGTTTATTTGTTTTAGAAAATTGGACATTTGAATATTACAGTATGGTGACCCTGAAAGTCAGATTCTTCCCTTTCCCCAGAGTTTACCTTTTTTTTTTTTTTTTGATTGTTGAAAGCTGTAACAGTTCATTGGTTTGCTAATTTTCCCAAACTATTTTTGCAAGGACTATACCTCCTTGTGTGTGGTCACCTAAGTCTCTGTGCCTTAACTTGTGCTCAGTTAGTGTTTTGACAGATTTCCTTGAATTTCAGGAGCTAAACAACAACAACAAAAAGAAATGAAACAAAAAAGTGCCTTTTTGTCTTGGAACATGGGCTCAGTGCCAAGATGGTCCTTCAGCACTTAGCCAGGCTTACACTGAGCCTAGGGATCAGACCAAGATGAAGTTTGGACCTTCAACACTTAGCCAGGCTTACACTGAGCCTAGGGATCAGCCCAAGGTGAAAGTTTGGAGTCTTCTCACATGTCTTCCAAACATGTGTCTTGCCTTGGGTCTGCTGCACCCCCTCCAGAACCAGGGACCAGTGTCCCATTCTGGGAATGTGGGTTTCCTTCTTCAAGACTGCCACTGTACTGAGGAGGAGGTGGGGAGAGAGTAAAACTGCCACAAAACTTTCCTACTATTTTGAAGTTGCCTTTTTCTTGGTTCATCATTTTCTTGGCTGCTGTTAACCTTTGATTGTTTTCCAGAGTTCTGACAATATTGGCGCTGATAGTTTCTGCTTGTTTTTTAATGTTTTTGTGGAGGGATGAGAGCTTGGAACTGCCTGTTCTGCCATTTTGTTGGCAGCACTCCGTCAGCCTTAAGTGCTTTACCACTAAAACTGACTTGATTTTCAAGAATGCCCTTATGCTTGAAATTCTCCACATTCTCTTCTATATAAAGTCATTTTCTTTGAGGGAGATCTTTGGAGCTCTCGGTTCTTACGGCCTGCCTCTTTCCCTGGGCAAAAATCTGAGTCACTGCTCTAGAGCAGGAAGCAGAGACGATGGCTTACTTCTCTCTTTGTGAATAGGCTAGTAGGCAGACATAGTAGCCTCCAGTCTTGGCTTGCCTGCCCTAGAACCTTTGCCCTATGAGTGAGTTGTGATGAGGGTGATGGGGCCCTAGTATTCTCTACCTGCCGTGCCTGGGGTCATGTTTCCCTTCTGTGAGTGGGAAGTGGATAGAGGAAGGTAGCCCACAGTCCCTCAGGTCCACTCACCTGGAATTCAGTCTCTGCAACAGTGAGCTGGAAAGGATAAATGCTGGCAGTTTGTTCCTCCTGGAGGGTTGCTGTGGCTCTTCACCAGGAGCTAGGGAGACTGGGAGCCCTGCCTTGGCACAGCCTCCCTCTTATATGGCTCAAGTGCCACAGATTCTCACTTTTCTTACTGAGATATAGTAAAAATTTTGGAAGTATTTCTTTGCTGTATGCTCGTAGGGCAATTTCAAGGCATTTTATATGACCAGAGATTTATACCTTTCTCCGATTGAAAAACAGGTCTGCAGATCTCCTCACTTTACTGTTCTGGAAGCTGATCCTTCTTTGTTTTTCATGTAAATTTTTTTGAAATGTAACGTATATACAAAAGTATATAAATCATAAATTTGCAGTTCAGTGAATTTTCAAAGTGAAAATGTATATGTAACCAGCATTCCGGTCAAGACCTAGAACTTTCCCAAAACTCCTAAGTCCTCCTTGTGGCCCCCTTGCAGTCTCTGTTCGCTCACCATTGCTGTAAATACTATTGTGATGTGTAACACCGTAGATTGCTTTTACCTATTTCTGAACCTTTTAAAAAATGGTATCTTGTGGGGTGCCTGGGTGGCTCAGTCAGTTAAGCATCCGACTTTGGCTCAGGTCATGATCTCGTGTTCGTGAGTTACAGCCCTGCATCGGGCTCTGTGCCAACAGCTCAGAGCCGGGAGCCTGCTTTGAATTCTGTGTCCCCCGCTCATGCTCTCTCTGTCTCTCAAAAATAAATAAATGTTAAAAAAATTTTTTTTACAAAAAGGAATCTTGTATCTTTAGCTCACCATTATATTGGTGATATTGGTCCATGTGATTGGGGTTTCTTTATTTTCTTTGCTGTATGGTACTATGTTGTGTAGATATTAAATAGTAAAAGCAATGAAAAATTTTATGTCCATTGACATTAGGCATTTTAGGCTGTTATGAATAGTGCTACCATGAATATTTTTATACTTACATATTTTTTTAATATTTATTTTTGGGAGAGTGCAAAAGAATGGAATTTGGGAGCCACAGAGTATGAGTGAAAATAAATCCTTTCCGTGCTAGATGAGAATCCATCCTTTGATTAAATTTCTAGTTTTGTTTCCCCTAAACCTGAGGATAAGAATGTTAATGTTTACTAGGCAACGTTGCTTACTGAGAAAAATTATCCCCAATTGACAAATTGCTTCCCTGTTGGAGGGAATTATAAATACTGATTGGGATATTGTGCTTTGTGCTCCTCTAGCATAGTGATCATTGTAACTGAGCATGTTCCTTGTGGGGAGCCTGTGCCTGTATTGTTGCCATAAGAAATGTTTGCTGCTGTGGAGAAAGGATATCTGGCTTCCTTGCTCTCATGTTGTTAGATTGATGCCAAATGTGGTCCTGTGGTCATTTTTGGAGTCTGAATGTTTAGTAAAGCCTAAGACTACCCCTTGGTGGGTGTTACAGGTAGGGTAAGCCTTAGGAGATATTGCCAGTTTTCCAAAGTGGCTTTTACCAATTTATACTCCTGCCAGTAGTGTATGAGAGTTGTAGTTGCACCACATTCTTGCCAACATTTGGTCTTTCTTCCTTTTATTTTTTCTCAAAGAAATTTTGGTAGTATACTTACTATTTTCAGCATTTTATTATGAAAGATTTTAAACATATAGAAAAGTTGCAAGCATTTTATAGTGAACATTCATGTACCCGTAACCAGATATGAGAATATTTTACTGTGTCACAGCTCTTTCATCTATTCATGTCAGTCTTTTTTATCTTTTTCATTTAGTTCACTTTCTCTTAAATATGTAAGCATACATATTTTGAAGATCAATGTTAGCTTATAACTTTTCTTTTAATATTAATTTACATATAATATGCAAGTCTTTTTTTTTTTTTTAAAGTTCATTTATTTATTTTGAGAGAGAGAGAGCAGGGGAGAGGCAGAGAGAGAGAGAGAGGGAAAGAGAGAATCCGAAGCAGGCTCTGCACTGTCAGCACAGAGCCTGATGTAGGGCTCAAACTCATGAACCGTGAGATCATGACCTGAGCTGAAACCAAGAGCGGGATCCTTAACCGACTGAGCCACCCAGGTGCCCTTGTAATGTGCAAATCTTAATCGTGCCTTCATTGAGTGTTCACATAGGTATAACCTTTTGTAACATGAACTCTTATAAAAATACAGAATATTACCATTACCCTTGAAAGTACTGTCATGTCCTTTCCAGTTAATCTTTCCCCTACCCTCAAGTCAACCAGTGTTTTTATTTTTCCCCACCATAGATGAGTTTTGCCTTTTCCAGAACTTCATATAAATGGAATTCTGTTAATGTACAAGAGTTGACATAACAAAGTACCACAAACTGGGTGGCTTAACAGAAATTTATTTTCCCACAGTTCTGGAGGCTAAAAGGCCCAAAATCAAGATGTCAACAGGAACGTGTTCTCTTGAAGGCTCTAGAGGGGAATCTGTTACATGCCTTTCTTTTAGTTTCTGGGTGTTGTTGACAGTCCATGGTATTCCTTGGCTTACTGCTGCACAACTCCAATCTCTGCCTCCATAGCCATATGGCATTCTCCTGCTGTGTCTGTCTTCACATTGCTGTCTCTTCTCTGTGTCCCTCTCCTTTATTAAGGGCCCACCCTACTCCAGTATGAACTCAATTATGTTTACAAGTATTTCCCAATAAGGTCCCATTCTGAGTACAGGGATTAGAATTTCAATGTATCTTTTTGGGGGATACAGTTCAACCCACAGTAGTAATCATGCCATGTATATTCTTTAGTGTAAGATTCTTTTACTTAGTATAACAATGTTTGAGATTCATCTTTGTTGTGGGTACTAGTAATTTATTTCTTTTATTTAAAAAAAAAATTTTTTTAATGTTTGCTTATTTTTGAGAGAGACAGAGACAGTGTGTGAGCGGGACTGGGGCAAAGAGAGAGGGAGACACAGAATCCAAAGCAGGCTCCAGGCTCTGAGCTGCCAGCACAGAGTCTGATGTGGGGCTCGAACTCACGAGCTATGAGATCACAACCTGAGCTAAAGTCAGACGTTTAACCAACTGAGCCACCCAGGCACCCCAATTTCTTTTTATTTTTAAATATCATTCTACCATTTGACTGTATTATACTTTGTTGGTGGTTCTCCAGTTTATGGTGTCCCAGCTATTTCCAGGTTTTGGCTCTTATGAATAAAGTTGCTGTTATTAAAAAAAAATTAAAAAGAAAAAAAAAGGGGCGCCTGCTTGGTTCAGTCAGTTGAACGTCCGACATCGGCTCAGGTCATGATCTTGCGGTTCATGAGTTGCAGCCCCATGTCAGGCTCTGTGCTGATAGCTTGGAGCCTAGAACCTGCTTTGGATTCTGTGTCTGCCTCTCTCTTCGCCCACCCCTGCTTGTGCTGTGTCTCTCTCTGTCTTCCAAAAATGAATAAATATTTTTTAAAATTAAAAAAAAAAAGTTGCTGTGAAGATTCTTATAATAGTTGTTTTTTTTTGTGGTCATATGTTTTCATTTTTTCTTGGGTAAATACAAGTAGAATTGCTTAGAGTAGGTATATGCTTAGTTATATAAAAAACTATCATTTTCCAGAATGGTTGTATTATTGTCTAATACCAGCAACAATGTTTGCAAATTCTGGTTTCTGCACATCTGTCTTAGTTTGGGCTGCTATAACGAAGTATATAGACGAGGTGGCTTAAACAGAAATCTATTTTTTTACAGTTCTGGAAGCTAGGAAGTCTAAGATCAAGTTACTGTCTGAGTTAGTTCTTTGTGGGAGCCCTCTTCCTGGTTATGGCTTTACCTGGTGGAAAGCTAGCTAAGCTTATTAGCCTCCTGTAAGGGCACTAATCCCAGTCAGGAGGGGTCTACCCTTCTGACCTAATTACTTCCCAAAGTTTCTACCTCCAAATACTATCCAGTTGGATTAAAGTTTCAACATAGAATTTAGGAGGTGATACGTTTAGTTCATTTACAACATGCTCATCAATATTTGGTGTTACCTATCTAACCGTACTGATAGATTTGTAGTCGTATCTCATTGTAGTTTTAATTAGCATTTTCCTGGTGACTAATGATGTTGAATCTTCATTGTTTATTGATGATTTATATATCTTCCATTATTAAGTGTCTGTCTGAATTTTTTGCCTCAGGTTTATCTTTGTATTATTAAGTTGTAAGAGTTCTTTATATATTTTGGATACCAGTACTTTGCAAGTTGTTTTGTGAATATTTTCTTACAGGCTGTGTCTTGCTTATTCATTTTCTTAATGGTGTCTTCTTGATGAGCTGAAAAAAATTTTTAAAAGATTTTATTTATCTAGTTTTTAAGGTAAACTCTACACCTAATGTGGGGCTCCACTCACAGCTTTGAGATCAAGAGTTGCATACTCCACTGAATCAACCAGCTAGGTGCCCTGTTGAGCTAAAATTTTTAATTTTCATGGTGTCTAGTTAATAAACTTTTCCTTTTATGATTATTACTTTCTGTGTTCTGAAAAACTTTATCTTCTGTAGTAATATAAAAATATTTCTATGTTTTTTCTAAAAGCTTTATAGTTTTAGGGACACCTGGGTGGCTCAGTTGGTTAAGTGTCCAGCTTTGGCTCAGGTCGTGATCTCACAGTTCGTGGCTTCAAACCCCACATAGGACTCTGTGCTGACAGCTCAGAGCCTAGAGCCTACTTTGGATTCTGTATCTCCCTCTCTCTGCCCCTCCACCGCTCCTGCTCTGTTTCTGTCTCTCAAAAATAAATAAACGTTAATAAATAAATAAATAAATAAATAAATAAATAAATAAAAGCTTTATAGTTTTAGCTTTTCTGTTTATGTCTATGGACCATTCTTAATGTTGTGAATATTGTGTGTGATAGGGGTTGAGGTTAATTTTTTCCTGTGTGGATTTCACTTCCTCCTGTACCTTTGTTGAAGAGACTTTTCTTACAAGCCTGTTTGGTTGATTTGTTGATTTTAATGTTAAAATTACACTGTTGAGGGGCACCTGGGTGCTCAGTCAGTTAAGGGTCCAACTTCAGCACCAGGTCATGATCTCACGATTCGTGAGTTCAAGCCCTGGATTGGACTCTGCTGTCAGCGCAGAGCCTGCTTCGGATCCTGTGTCTCCCTCTCTCTCTGCCCCTCTCCCTCTCTATCTCTCTCCCTCTTGCTTTCTCTGTCTCAAAAATAAATAAACATTAAAAAAGTTTTAGAAAAGACTTTATAAGAAAAAGAATCTCACACTGTTGATTACTGTGGCTATATAGAAAGTCTTGAAGTCACGTAGTGATAATTCTCCAACTTTATAATTATTTTTCATGTTTGGATATTCTAGCCTCTGTTTTGTTTTGTTTTTTAAATTACAGTTCTCTCTGCTTACTGTAGTTAAGCATCTTTTGTAAATTGTATGTTTCTTTGCCCATTAATGTAGTGTGTTTTTCTTAATCTGTAAAAGTTCTTGTTATATTCTGGACATTAAATCTCTATTGATTTATGTATTTGCAAATAACTTCTCGCAGTTTGTGGTCTGTTTTTAATTTTGTGATGTTTGTCATCATACAGAAGCATTTAAAAAAATTAAACCAAGTAAATTTGAAGATCTAATTGACTTTATTAAATGATTCATGAATCAGGAAGCATCTCATCTAACCAACAGTGGAGAGCTCCACTGAGCTACAGGAGAGGAAAGGCAGAGAAGAGGCATTAAACAAACAAACAAAAAAACCAGGGGTGCCTGGGTGGCTCAGTCGGTTAAGCGTCTGAAATCTGCTTAGGTCATGATTTCACCGTCTATGAGTTCAAGCCCTGTATTGGGCTCTATGCTGACAGCTCAGAGCCTGGAGCCTGCTTCAGATTCTGTTCTCCCTCTCTCTCTCTGCCCCTCCCCTGCATGTTCTCACGCATGTGCACTCTCTCTCTCAATAAAAAATAAACATTAAAAAAATTTTAAAGAACACCATAATTTATTAGCAAGGACTGCAGTGTTTAGGCAAAGTTGTCCTCCTAAGAAGGAAGGGCTCTCTCAGGATACTGCTTACAGGAAATTACAGTTTGGGTAGTTAAAGGTTACGTTTGAGGGGGTTGAAGTTGAAGTTAGGTTAGATATTAAATCTTGATTTACTGATGTGGGGCCTTTAGTGGCCCCATTATGGCTCCTCTGTGTTTTTCTTTTTTCTTTTCTTTTTTCGTGTTTATTCTAAAGCCATTTTACTATTATTTATTTATTTATTATTTATTTATTATTTTATTTTAGAGGAGAGAGAGAGCACACAAGCAGGGAAGAGGGGCAAGAGGGAGAGAGAAAGAGAATCTCAAGCAGGCTCCACACTCAGCGCAGAGCCCCACATGGGTCTTGATCCCACCACCCTGGGATTATGACCTGAGCCAAAGTCGAGTTGCACACTCTACCGACTGAGCCATCCAGGTGCTCCCTGAAAAGCCATTTTAAATCTTTAAGTAAAAATCCAGTGTTGCCACACAAGATTAACAATGGGTGATTATCCAAGATGGTCTTTATTCTACAAAATGACCACAAAGAGCATGCGACTCTCTAAGTGGAAGGAAACAAGCCATCATTCCGTGGTTTTCTTTTTAACAGAAGTTTTGCTTCTTCTTGTTATTGGGTTTGTTTTTTTTTTGTGGTAAAATACAGATAACAGAAAATTTACCGTTTTAATTATTTTTAAGCGTACAGTTCAGCAGCATTGAGTACAGTCACATTGGTGTGCAGCCATCACCACCATCCATCTCTAGAACTTTTTCATCTTCTCCAATTGAAACTGTACCCATTAAACAATAATTCCCCAATTCCCCCTTCCTCTAACCCCTGGCATCCACCATTCTACTTATGTCAGATTTGAGTACTCCAGGTATCTTGTGTAAGTAACATTATAGTGGGTGTTTGTCCTATTGTGTCTGACTTATTTCACTTAGCATAGTATCTTCATGGTTCATCCTTGTTATAGCATGTATCAGAATTGGCTTCCATTTTATGACAATCATATTCCACTGTATGTATTTACCACATTTTATTTATCCATTTATCTGTTGATAAATGCTTGGATTACTTCCACTTTTGGCTGTTGTGAATAATGCTGCCGTGAACATTGGTGTACAGGTATCTGAGTTCCTGCTTTCAACTCTTTTGACTGTGTACCCAGAAAGGAATTCCTGGGTCCTATGGTAATTCTGTTTAATTCTTTTGAGCAACCACCATATTGTTTTCCATAGGGGCTGTACCATTTTACATTTCCACCAGCAGTGCACCAGGATTTCAGTTTCCCCATCTGCTTGTCAACACAATCTGCTTGTTTTATAATAGCCACCCTACTGGGTATGAAGTGGTATCTCTTTGTGGTTTTGATTTAAATTTCCCTAATGACTAGTGATATTGAGCATCTTTTAATGTGCTTGTTGGCCATTTGCATATTTTTTGGAAAAAAAAATCTGTTGAAGTCCTTTGCCCATGTTTTTAACTGAGCTTGTTTTGTGTTGTTCAGTTGTTGGAGTTCTTTGTATATTCTCGATATTAATGCCTTATCAGATCTATGATTTGCAAATATTTTTCTCCATTCTATGGGTTGTCTTTTAATTTTCATAATATTCTGGCTATTTTTATTCTTTATTAAGTGAACTCCTTTAATGATAAAAGGAAACAGTTTTCCTTTTCCAGCTGCCTACAATTGTTTAATGTTCACCACACCACCGCATATGTGCGCTTATGTGCGCGAGCACACACACACACACAATTTCTGAGAACTTTTGTCATCCACAGGCCAAATTTGGCCCACATCTCTTTTTGTAAATGAAGTGTTTTTAGAACAGAGGCACTGTACTCATCTATGTCAATGATTCCTTTTGCGCTTACAGTGGCAAGAGTTGAATTACTGCAACAAAGGCTGCATTGCCCACAAAGCATAAAATATTTATTATGTTGCCCTTTACAGAAAAAGTGTGCCCACCACCTAAGCTGTCACATCTGATATTACACTACCTCTCTACACATACCGTGTCCTCCTTTATTAGAAATGCTATAATTAAAGTGCTGTCCCTCCTGGCCTCTTGCGCTTTGTTTATAACCCCTACCAATTTTTCGGGAGCCTTACACTTCTCTCTCCTGTATTTCCCACTGTATTGTCTCAGATGAATCCTCGTCAGCTAAAATAAGAATTTAGTATACTTCTTTGCTACTGGTAATGGAGTTGCATTACTGTTTTTAGTTCCTCTGTTGCAGAATTTGCAAACAACTGGCCTGCAAGCCATGTAAAGGCTACAGACATGCTTTCTGTTACCCATTCAGTGCCAACATTTAAAATTTAGAGATTTTACACTAACATATAGATTTCTGGATTGTCTTGAAAAAATCAGAAAATATAACAAAGACAGACCTAAGTTTCCTGGTGGCAGTAGTCAGCTGGAGTTGAGTAACAGCTGCCCCTGTAAATAAGCAGTTGTGTTCTCTTTTTCTGGATTCAACTCAAGATTATTTTTTCCTTCTTTGCATCTTAGTGTTTCTGTAGTCCTGTAGATTTGTTTGAAATGTCTGATGATTCTTGGTTTTGCTTTCATATTTAAAAATGAGGCCCTAGAATAAAACTCCTTGTGCATACATTGGCATTGGTGACTGGCAGATAATGTTTGAGGTTAAACCTGGCCATTATGCTTTGCTGTCCCTGAGTGCCAAATTTTAGAGGGCTTTGCTCTGGGTCATCACCTCTCATATTAGCTGCACTGGCTCTGTCCAGACAATTTAGTTTCTTTAAAAAATAACTTTTGTTTGTGATATGTACACTTAATATCTAGGAAGAAATGCCTACCAACCAAGTATTCTGATTTAACAGATTATAAACTTTGAATTTCCTGTCCTACACTCATTCATTCTGGTCTCTATTATGCGTTGTGGTTTTGAGCCTGCCTGAGCTGCCTTTCAGGTATATGGGGCAGGTCTCGCACTTCCAAGGGTTGCATTTTTCTTCATTCTGCTATATAAGTCACCTCTTTTATATTGGCCTCTCATTTTGTAGAAATTTATTAAAGTTTCTTTTTTACTCATGGACCCTTCCCCTAATCTCTTTGATGTTGTAGGATTACTTTTTAAAACTGCTTTCACTGTTATTTTAACAGATTCTAGAACAGGAGTTAAGTATATGTACTTATGTGCCATTTTGAACCAGAAAATCTATGGACTTTTCTTTTAAAATGGAATTCTGTAGAGAAGATACTGCTATAACTGTTAATAATTGTACATTTAATATCACATGTTCAGGTTAATATAGGTTCAGTGAAAGACCAAAGCTAGCCATAAAATTCTTTGTTGCCTATAATATTGTTTTCTTCCTTGATCTCTAACAGTTGATGACTATCAGCCAGTTCGCTTATTAAGTAAACCTGGGGAATTGAGAAGAGAATATGAAGAGGAGATAAGCAAGGTAGGTGCTAAATAGTTACTTTTTTTGTTTTTAAGTTTATTTATTTACTTTGAGAGAGAGGGAGGAGCAGAGAGAGAGAATATCCCACGCAGGCTCTAGGCTGTCAGCGTGGAGCCCAACATGTGGCTCGATCTTACAAACCATGAGATCATGACCTGAGCCCAAACCAAGGGTCGGGCATTTAACCAACTGAGCCACCCAGGTGCCCTAAATGGTTATTCTTTTTTGGAAAAATTCTCTGCTGTGTTTTCAAGTTTAGGTTTTACATACAGTTTTATGTGCCTATGTAAATAATATATATTGTAATAAAATTAATTTTAGTGTACTTTAAAAGCTTTATTTTTTACATGTTCAAAATGTAGAAAGTAGCTTTAATTTATTTATATATAATTGGTACTCTTATGTGATAGTGATTTTTTTTTCATTTTCCCTTCCTTAAAAAAAAATGTTTTTTTAATATTTATTTTTGTGAGAGAGAGAGCACGTGCGCATGAGCAGGAGGGGGCAGAGAAAGAGAGAGAGACAGAATCTGAAGCAGGCTCCAGGCTCTGAGCTGTCAGCACAGAGCCTGACACGGGGCTTGAACCCATGAACTGCAAGATCCTGACCTGAACCGAAGTCAGATGCTTAACTGACTGAGCCACCCAGGTGACCCTGAATGTGTAGAATATTAACATGCACCCAAACATAAAAATTACATAAAAGTTACTCTCAGAATAACTCCCTCCTGTATCTTATCCACCCTGTGTCCACCCACCTTGTAGATAACTAATTTTATCACTGGGTAGTTTATCCTTCCTTTGGTATCTTTTATAAGAGTAAACATATATATAACTGCTCATTTATTACATATTGCATACTATATATTTTCTAATTACATATAGTACTGCAATACTGTGCATGTATATTTTAATATTATTAGAAGTATATCTTCAGGGCAGATTTCTAGATATGAGATTGCCAGGTTAAAAGGTAAATGATATATAGATTTGTTAGAACTGTCAAATTCTCTTTGATTGGGGTACATTTTGTATTCCCAAGGAGAGCACCTGTTTAGAAACACACTTGTCAACAGAGTACTATCAGGCTTTCTTTGGCTCAGGTCATGATCTCACAGTTCATGAGTTTGAGACCTGCATTGGGCTCTGTGCTGAGAGCTCAGAGCCTGTAGCCTGCTTCAGATTCTGTGTCTCCCTCTCTTTCTGCCCCTCCCCTGCTCTCGTGTGGGCTCTCTCTCTCTCAAAAATAAATAAACGTTAAAAATTTTGAAAAAAAAAATACAGTACTTCAGGCTTTTGAATTTTTGCTAGTCTGATGTATGAGAATGGTATTGGCATAGTGTTTCTTTAAAAAAAAAGCTTTGTTGAGGTAGAATTTATCTATGGTAAATTTCAGTATAGGAAAATTTACTTATTTTAGGTATATAGCTCGATAACTTTGCTTAACCCAAGGTCACAAAAATTTCTGGAATTTTAGTTCTTATGTTTTGATATATAATCAATTCAATTAGATTTTGAGTATGACATGAGGTAGAGTTGAGATTCATTTTTTACTCATACAGATATTGTATATTCTACCCCCATGTATTATAGTGAGCATCTTTTCCCCAGTAAATTCTCTCTGAACCTTTTAGAATATCAAGTGACTCTAAGTGTGGGGTCAGTTTCCACCAGTGTCAGATTATGTTAGCTCTAGGCTTAAAGGCAGGAGGAGCAGTTTGTCTGATTATGTTCACTCTCCAGTTCCTTCGGTAATTGCTTATCACGCCCAGGTTTTTTGTTTTTTGTTTTTAATGTTTGTTTATTTTTGAGAGAGGAAGGGAGACAAAGCACAAGAGGGGAAGGGCCAGAGAGAGAGGGGAGACACAGAATCCAAAGCAGGCTCCAGGCTCTGAGCTTTCGGCACAGAGCCCAACCCAGGGCTTGAGCCCACCAACTGTGAGATCATGACCTGAGCTGAAGTTGACACTTAACCAGCTGAGCCACCCAGGTGCCCCAGTATAATGTCCAGGTTTTAAAGTCGGTTTTTGTTGGAAGATATCTTCTACCAGTGTTTTGCTCTATCATTACTGGAAGCTGGAAGTCCTATCTCAGTGTAGATTTAATTGTTATTTCTCTTATTATGAGAAAGATTATCTTTTCATATAATTAAGGGACATTTTTACAATTTTTGGGGGGTGAAATGTCTGTTCTTGTCTTTTGCCATGCTCTGAGACTGGAGCTTGCTCAAGATTCTCTCCCTCTCTCTGCCCCTCTCCCCAGCTCGTACTCTCTCTCGAAAAGAAAAGAAAAGAAAAAGAATTGCTTTTAAGAAAAGAGAAATATTGCAAGTATAATCAAAAGTTCAGAGAAGTGTTCTTTATTATTTTTTTAAGGTGGAAGCAGAGCGACGAGCCAGTGAGGAAGAAGAAAACAAAGCCAGCGAAGCATACATACAGAGATTATTGGCAGAGGAAGAAGAGGAGGAAAAACAACAGGCAGAAAAGAGGCGAAGAGAGATGGAAGAACAACTGAAAAATGATGAAGAACTAGCAAGAAAGCTAAGCGTTAATATTGTAAGTTTTAGGAGAGTACTTGGAAGTACGTTCCTCTTGCTTTGCATGGTTTTCAAAGATCTGAGGAAGTTTTTCTGACATTTGCTCTACTTAAAAGCAAAACACGTTTTTGTTTTTGTTTTTTTGCATGTTATATATTTGCTCTGATTGAAGTATTCTTCCTGGTATGTGAGTAAATTCAGAATATATAGGAAAGCTTCCTCTCTCCCCTTCCACATCTATATTCCCATTCCTGTTCCATCAGTCTCTTTCCCCAGAGGTTAGCACTATTAACAGTTTATTATTTTTTCTTATTCACCTAAAAAGGATGTATCAAGTACACTGTTCTTTTTGTCTTTTTTCACTTGATATGTCTTAGAGATTTTATGTAACTACACAGTCTTTTTATTTTTAATTTTTTTAATGTTTATTTTTGAGAAAGAGACACACAGAGTGCAAGTGAGGGAGGGGCAAAGAGAGAGGGAAACAGAATCTGAAGCAGGCTCCAGGCTCTGAGCTGTCAGCACAGAGCCCGATGTGGGGCTCAAACTCATGAACTGTGAGATCATGACCTGAACTGAAGTCAGACACTTAACCAACTGACACTGGGCACCCAGGCACCCCAGTGTAACTACACAGTCTTATGTAATTTTTTTTTTAAGAGTGGCATAATATTCCACTCTAAGGATGTAAATCACTTTTTGGGAGTGAAGCACATTAAAGCTTTAAATACTACAGTAGACATGAATTTTATTACCTTGCTGTAGTTAAATTATTGCCTTAGGAAAAATGAATAGAAGAAAAGATGATAAAGCCATACTTGTAAGACCTGAGGGTACAGTGAGATCTAGTGATTTGAAAGAACGTGGCAGAATTCATTTGGGGTTCTTTTAAAATACAAATTCCCATACCGTTTCTAAATCTACTGAATCAGAATTTCTGGGGATAGGATTTAGGGAGTACCATTCCCAGAGGCATCTACGGAAGTCGGATGTGCCTTTGGGTTTGAGAGCCTCTAAAAACAATTCCTCTGCTTTCAAACAACAAATATCCTAAAATATAATTACCAATAAGAAGTATATCCAGAACTGCGATTTTTTTTTTTTTGAGAGGACCACTGTTCATAATAGTGTACCCAAGTTTTATTTTATTTTATTTTTTAAAATGTTTATTAATTTTTGAGAGAGAGAGCATGAGTGGAGGAGGGGCAGAGGGTGGGGGACAGAGGATCTGAAGCAGGCTCTGCTGGGACAGCAGAAAGCCTGATGTGGGGCTCAAACTCAGCCGAAGTCAGATACTTACTGGACTGAGCCACCCAGGTGCCCTGTTATTAGTGTATCCAAGTTTTAGATTATATACTCTTTTTAATATATTTTTTCTTTTAAAATTATAGTAGAATAGTTTTAAAAACGTACATAATTAGGAAATTAAATAAAAGACATTGACCAGGAGAATAACAAATGAGATCAGTAAGAAAATACATCGAAGAGGAGAATCTGGGGTTATCTTTACCTGTCTTTTAAGAATCTTGTTCTGATCCCTCTTGTTTTTAACAGGGATTGTAAGAGTAGAACTGTTGATATTTTAGAAGAATTCTTGGGGTGCCTGAGTGGCTCTGTCGGTTAAGAATCTGACTTTGGGGGCACCTGGGTGGCTTATTCTGTTAAGCGTCCGACTTCGGCTCAGGTCATGATGTCACAGTTCGTGAGTTTGAGCCCCGCGTCGGGCTCTGTGCTGACAGCTCAGAGCCTGCTTCAGATTCTGTGTCTCTGTCTCTCTCTGCCCCTCCCCTACTTGTGCACTCTCTCTCTCTCTCTCTGTCTATCAAAAAAATAAATAAAATGTAAAAAAAAAAAAAAAGAATCTGACTTTGGCTCAGGTCATGATCTCATGGTTTGGGGGTTCAAGCCCCACATCAGGCTCTGTGCTGATAGCTCAGAGCCTGGAACCTGCTTCAGATTCTGTGTCTCCCTCTGTATCCTTTCCCTGCTCACGCCCTGTCTCTCTGTCTCAAAAATAACATTAAAAAAAATTTTAAAATTCTTGGGTTTACTTGGAAAAGTTTGTGGTCCAAAACCAAATGTCTACCACCACCAATTATATTAATTTTTCCAGTAGTGTAGTAAGAATATTATGAGACTGGTAACAGCAAGTAAATATTTATGATATTGGTATGTTCTTAAATCCCCAATGAAATTATCTTTACATAAAATTAGCTTATATTCCAGGCATAGCCACAATTTTCCCCTATAGATTAAGGTAGCTATAATTATATGAAGCCATTCATTAGAAAAATGGATATTAGTAATATCATGCCCTTTGTGCTTTTAATGTAGAGTAAAAATGCAATTAATGTAGACCAATTTGGATGGATTGAATCTTATTTATACTAATTTTTGCATGGTCACTATTATTCGAAGGATATGTAGAATTTAAATGTGTGCATAATTCCTGAAAAATTTTGTTGTGGAGTCTGAAGTAGTCAAAATAATAGCTTATTTTATTATAATTTTAAAAATAATGTCTGTTATGCTTTTTCTCTTGTTGAAGAACAATTTCTGTGACGGAAATGTCTTGGCTTCTCCCTTGAATTCCAGAAAATCTGATATAGTCACAACCAAGTCTCAAAAGAAAAGTAAGAACAAACAAACAAACACTGGAGATATTCAGAAGTAAGTGAACATGACTATTTATCAACTACTTATTGATCACTTACTGTATGCTGGTGTTTTTGTTGATATAGTCCACTGATAAATAAAATTCAGTCCATGAAATCTGTGAAAACTCTCCAGATGGTCTGAGATGGTCTGAGATTGATGTAAAGTGAAAATAAGGCTGCTACTCACATAGCTTAGACACCTGGCTAGCACGAAGAGAGGTACGAAGTCTTTTTTATCTTGATTCTTCAGGATTTTCATGTTCCCATTTTCTCAAAATTAACCAGTTGGATTCCCTTTTCTCCTGGTCTAGATTCAGATAAGAAAAAGCTGGTCTTACATAAGGTCATCCTTACTGAAGGAGGTTGTAACTTGGCATCTAGGTCATTCCCCTGCCCTCTTTTCCCCAGTCTATGCATTATATTTCTTCCCTATTATACAAAAAGCATGAGTCAGGTAGTCAGTAGTAGAGTGATTTAGTCTCCTCACAGTGCCCCTCCAGCAGCAGGTAGAGTTGATGATTTTATGAGGATATAAGCTTTCCCATAGTAATTAACAATTGGAAGAGTTAAAGAATTGCAATCTAGACTTTAAAAATAGGGGCACCTGGCTGGCTCAGTTAGTAGAGCATGCAAGTCTTTGTTTGTTTTTAGTATTTATTTATTTTTGAGACAGAGAGACAGACAGACAGAGAGTGAGCAGGGGAGGGGCAGAGAGAGAGGGAGACATAGAATCTGAAGCAGGCTCCAGGCTCTGAACTGTCAGCACAGAGCCCGACATAGGGCTCGAACTCACGAACTGTGAGATCATAAACCGAGCCGAAGTCAGACGCTTAACCCACTGAGCCACACAGGCACCCCTAGAATATGTAAAGAATTCTTAATATAACTTAACAAAAGACAAACATTCCCGTTTCAAAATGAGCAAAGGACATGAATGGACATTACTCCAGTGATGTGCATATGGCCAATAAGCATATGAAAAGATGCCCAAGATCGTAAGTCATGCAAATCAAACCACAGTGAGATACCATCTCACATTCACTAGGATGTCTGTAAACCAAAAAAATGAAAATAGTAAGTGTTGGCAAGGATTAGAGAAATTGGAATCTTGCACATTATTGGTGGGAATATAAAATGGTGCGATTTGGCAGTTGCTCAGAAAATTAAACAGAATTACCATATGACCCAGCGGTTCCACTCCTACCCATGTACTCAAAAGAATTGAAAACAGGAATTCAAACAAATACTTATACACAAATGTTTGAGTCAGTACTTCAAACAGCCAAAGGATGGAAACAACACAAATGTCCACTGAGGGATGAATGGATAAACAAAATGTGGTATAATCCATGCAGTGGAATATTATTCAGCCCTAAAAAGGAGTGACCTACTGATACATGCTGTGACATGAATAAACCTCAGAAACATGCTACATGAAAGAAGCCAGACAAAAAGGGCTGCCTGTTATATGACTTTATTTATATGAAATAGCTAGAGTAGGTAAATCTGTAGAGACCGCAGGTTAAAAGTTGCCAGGGCCTGGGGAAAGCTGGGAATGGGGAGTTACTGCTTAACATATATATGATTTCCTTTGGGGATGATGAAAATGTTTTGGAACTAAATAGAGGTGATGGTTGTACAACTTTGTGAACATACTAAAACGCCACTGAATTGTATACTTCAAAATGATTGATTTTAGGGGCACCTGGGTGGCTCAGTCGGTTAAGTGTCTGACTTTGACTCAGGTCATGATCTCGCAGTTTGTGGGTTAGAGCCCCACATCGGGCTCTGTGCTAACAGTTTGGAGCCTGGAGCCTGCTTCAGATTCTGTGTCTCCTCTCTCTGCCCCTCTCCTGATCCCTCCCTCTCTCCCTCTCTCTCACCAAAAATAAATGAACACTAAAAAACATTTTTTTAAAGGAAATAAATGGTTAATTTTATGTTATACGGATTTCATCTCAGATGTCAAATGATTAGCAAAAAGGCTACACAAGTGTGAAAATTAAGAAAAACTGCTAAGTAACTCGTTTTAGTTAAAGAATAAATTTTGATGGGAGGTGCCTGGGTGGCTTGGTTGGTTAAGCATCCAAGTCTTGATCTCAGGGTTGTGAGTTCAAGCCCTGTGCTAGGCTCTGCACAAGGTATGAAGCCTACTTAGAAAAAAAGAATAAATCTTGGTGGAAATAATAGGACTGAAAGTATTATATACATCAAAACTTTTGGGAGGTGGCTAAAGTAATATTTAGAAAACTTTAAATGCCATATCAGAAAATAAGAAAGGCTGAAAATATACTCAAAATGATAACTCCAGGAATACATTGCTGGCCTAACATTAGAACATGAATTAATGGGGATGGGCAGGGACCACCTTCGTAGCTGGCCGCTGGCAGTACCATGGAGACCCAGAACCCCCATTCCCAAGGTGTGCAAGACTTTTGTTCCAGAAACTTGGAAAGCTTGCAGCAGCTGTAATACGTGGTAGCCTTCTTCTTCAGATTGCCGGTCACAGTGGCTATGTGCAGATTGACTGGAAGAGAGTTGAAAAAGATGTAAACAAAGTGAAAAGATTAAGAAATGAGCAAATACGGCAGCACCTGGAAGCAACAGAATTTTTCAAACAGAACATTGTGACATCCAGTGGATTTGTGGGAGGCTTTTTTGCTAGGCCTTGCATCTTAAGGAGATGAATATTCTATCACAGTGGAGTCACCTGTAAGAAGGGAAATGGTAGCAACAAGATGATTTCTTAACATTACCCACCAACAGAATCTCCAGGGCAGTAAGAAACAACTAGGTGGACACTACCAAACTCATGACTTAAGAGTTTTGCCATTGAAGTTTGGCAAACTAGTATTTGCTGTAAAAACAACCTATGTGGTATGTGTATAATAGTATTCCTGAGAAAAACATGGCTCTCATTTATCTTTTTAAAATTTGCATTTGTTTTTAAATTAGCCTATAAAATACCACTATTGGATGTAGATATATAGAGAAAAAATGTGTTGGATATATTCCCCAGTGAAATATTATCCTTGTTTTATTTAAATAAGATGTTCTTTACTATGCTTTGTAGTATAGTGCCAGTAATTAAAAATTTGTATTACAGCTTCAACATTAAGGTTGGCTTTTTTTTTTTTTTTTTTTTTTTTTTTTTTTTTTTTTTTTTTTTTTATTTTTGGGACAGAGAGAGACAGAGCATGAACGGGGGAGGGGCAGAGAGAGAGGGAGACACAGAATCGGAAACAGGCTCCAGGCTCCGGGCCATCAGCCCAGAGCCTGACGCGGGGCTCGAACTCACGGACCGCGAGATCGTGACCTGGCTGAAGTCGGACGCTTAACCGACTGCGCCACCCAGGCGCCCCAGCTTTTTTTTTTTTAAGGTACATTTGCAATAAACTGAAGAACTACAATGCCCTTTTGTGGAAGATTTAGAAGTAATAGAATTATTAAAGATATTAAACATATTTAATACCAAGAAAAAGAAAATGAATTAATGTTAAGCTATTAACTTTAAATATGAAAAGCATGGGAATGATCATTTTTTTAATGTTTATTTTTTAAAGAGAAAGGGAATGATAATTCTTAATGAAGTAGGAATAGGAAGAAACTTAACCTGTTACAGGATATCTACTAGAAAATTTATATCAGATATCATACTTCATGGTAGAAAATTGAAATCATATCCTGTTAAGACTGGGAAAACACAAGGGTGGCCTGCTGTTTACCACTTCTGTTCAGTGTGTGTTAGAGATTTCAGTCTGCACAGTGAGATGATAAAATGAAACAAAAGATAAGAGCTTGAAAAAGAAGCCATTGTTAATTAGGAGAGTTTGGGTAGCTCAGTCGGTTGAGCGTCCGACTTCGGCTCAGGTCATGATCTCACGGTTTGTGAGTTCAAGCCCCACGGCCGGCTCTCTGTTGCTTGCACAGAGCCTGCTTTGGATCCTCTGTCCCATCCCCACTCATGCTTGCTCTCTCTCTCTCAAAAAATAAACAAACATTTAAAAAATAAGTAAATTACCATTGTGGATTTAAAAAAAGAAGAAGAAGAAGCCATTGTTATTAGAGGTAGAATGTAGAAAATACATTGAAAAATCCAAGAGTTCAGAGATACATTTTTTAAATTAATAAGAGTTTGGGGCACCTGGGTGGCTCAGTTGGTTAACCATCTGACTCTAAAAATTTGTATGGAAGTGGGGCGCCTGGGTGGCTCAGTCGGTTAAGCATCCGACTTCGGCTCAGGTCATGATCTCACAGTCTGTGAGTTTGAGCCCCACATCAGGCTCTGTGCTGACAGCTCAGAGCCTGGAGCCTGCTTCGGATTCTGTGTCTCCCTCTCTCTCTGCCCCTCCCTGGCTCATGCTGTGTCTCTGTCTCAAAAATAAATAAAAACATTTTTAAAAATTTATATGGAAGAGAAAGAACTTTCAGATACCACCAAAGAGAAATAAAATGTGTGGTGGAGAGTTGGGTGCTTTTAATTTATAAGTAAATATATGTGATATTTCTGCACAAAGATAGATAAAATGATTAAGGCAGTGTAATCGCTTAGAAATAACAGTTTATAGTGCCTTCATGATGGCTTTGGTATTTTTAAAATATGTCCACAAATTCTTTGATATTCATCCCTTAAAAAGACAGAGCCCAATTCCCTTCCCCTTGAATGTGGGCTGGACTTAAGTATACAAATAGAATTACCCAAAGGGATGTTGTGTACTTGGGAGATTAAGTCCTGAGAGGCACTGTGACTTTTCTCTTTTTTGGGTTACCTGCTCTGGGAAGTTTAGCTGCTCTGTTGTGAGCAGCCCTGTGGAGAGGCCCACATGGTAAGGAACTAAGGCCTTCTGCCAGCAGCCAATAACGAAATGGGACTTCCAGAATAGCCTTTTACATAAGTGAGCCTTCGTGGAAGGTGATCCTCTAAGCCCAGTCAAGACTTCAGATGACTAACATCTTCCCTAGACCCTAATGAGAGATCCTGAGCTTGAACCACCTAGCTGAGCTGCTCTTGGATTCCTGACCCTCAGAAACTGTGAGATAATGTTTGTTGTTTTAAGCCACTAAGTTTTGGGGTACTTTGGGTAATACAGTAGTAGTCATTTTAATCAGTGGGAAAAGGATGAACTTGTCCATAAGTGCCACAGGGACAGTTGATTATACGAGGAAAAAATGAGCTTGGGCCTCTACTCATACCATATATAAAACTTAAGGTGGATTAGGGCGCCTGGGTGGCTCAGTCAGTTGAGCATCTGACTTCGGCTCAGGTCATGATCTCACAGTTTGTGGGTTTGAGCCCTGCATCAGGCTCTGTGCTAACAGCTTGCTCAGAGCCTACAGCCTGCTTCAGATTCTGTCTCCTCTCTCTCTGCCCCTACCCTGCTCATGCTCTGTCTCTCTCTGTCTCTCAAAAATAAATAAATGTTAAAAAAATTTTTTAAAAATTAAGGTGGATTAAAGGTCCATTAAAAAGACAACCAATAAAACTTTAAGAAGATAATGAAGGAGATTATCTTTGGGGAAGGATATTGTAGAGAGCAAAACATGATTAGATTATAAGATTAAGAATTCCTTTATCAAAATACCTTTAGAGAATAAAATGATAATCTTCTGTCTTTTAAGAAGATATTTTAAGGTATTTAACTGAAAAAAAAAAAAAATGTGTGCTGTTAAAAAAATACCCACCTATGAGGAAGAAAAGATCAGTAGAAAAAGAGGCAAAAAATTTTGACTTTACAGAAAATGAAACCCTGAAAGTTAATATATATTTGAAAAGAAGGAAACACAAAGTCACAGTGAGGTAGCATTTCATACTCATCCTATTGGAAAAATTAAGGTTTCCGGCAATATAAAATGTTGTAGATGATAAGAAACACTTATGTGTTTAGTGTGAATGTAAAAGGTTGATACTCTAGGACTCTGGGATACAAACACTGAAGAACCCCAGAAGAGGGGCACATGGGTGGCTCAGTTAGTTAAGTGTCCAACTTGCTGCTCAGGTCACGATCTCATAATTAATGACTTTGGGCCCTGCATCGGGCTCTGTGCTGTCAGCATAGAGCCTGCTTCAGATCCCCTCCCCTCTGTCTCTGCCCCTGCCCCTGCCCCCACTCATTCCCTCCCTCCCTCTCTCTCTCTCTCAAAATAAATGAACTTTAAAAAAAATGTTAAAAAAAAAAAGAAACCCTAGAAGACATGTACAAAAACGTTCCCAGCAGTACTATTTGTAACAGCAAAAAGCAAAAGCACCCAGATGTCCAAAAGTAGAACTGAATACTGTCCAACAGTCAAAATGAATCTAGCTGAGGACAACAGGCATGAGTCAGGAAAATGGGTGAAGAAAAAAACTGTAGAATGCATGTAGTACGATTCCATTCAAAATCACGCAGCGCTGAGCAATACATGTTAAGGATACAAATGTGTGGTAAAACTATTTTTAAAAGCAAGAGATAAGAAACACTCTGAGGTGGAGGACAAAGAGGAGGCTACATAAAGGATTTTATTTATTTCTTTGTTTATTTAAATGTGGTTTAAGACCCTGAGATAAGGAACACGACAGGGATGTCCGCTCTCACCGCTGTTGTTTAACATAGTGTTGGAAGTGCTAGCATCAGCAATCCGACAACAGAAGGAAATCAAAGGCATCAAAATTGGCAAAGATGAAGTCAAGCTTTCGCTTTTTGCAGATGACATGATATTATACATGGAAAATCCGATAGACTCCACCAAAAGTCTGCTAGAACTGATACATGAATTCAGCAAAGTTGCAGGATACAAAATCAATGTACAGAAATCAGTTGCATTCTTATACACTAATAATGAAGCAACAGAAAGACAAAGAAACTGATCCCATTCACAATTGCACCAAGAAGCATAAAATACCTAGGAATAAATCTAACCAAAGATGTAAAAGATCTGTATGCTGAAAACTATAGAAAGCTTATGAAGGAAATTGAAGAAGATATAAAGAAATGGAAAAACATTCCGTGCTCATGGGTTGGAAGAATAAATATTGTTAAAATGTCAATACTACCCAAAGCTATCTACACATTCAATGCAATCCCAATCAAAATTGCACCAGCATTCTTCTCGAAGCTAGAACAAGCAATCCTAAAATTCATATGGAACCAACCACAAAAGGCCCCAAATGGCCAAAGTAATTTTGAAGAAGAAGACCAAAGCAGGAGGCATCACAATCCCAGACTTTAGCCTCTACTACAAAGCTGTAATCATCAAGACAGCATGGTATTGGCACAAAAACAGACACATAGACCAATGGAATAGAATAGAAACCCCAGAACTAGACCCACAAACGTATGGCCAACTAATCTTTGACAAAGCAGGAAAGAATATCTAATGGAAAAAAGACAGTCTCTTTAACAAATGGTGCTGGGAGAACTGGACAGCAACATGCAGAAGAATGAAACTAGACCACTTTTCTTACACCATTCACAAAAATAAACTCAAAATGGATAAAGGACCTGAATGTGAGACAGAAAACCATCAAAACCCTAGAGGAGAAAGCAGGAAAAGACCTCTCTGACCTCAGCCGTAGCAATTTCTTACTTGACACATCCCCAAAGGCAAGGGAATTAAAAGCAAAAATGAACTATTGGGACCTCATGAAGATAAAAAGCTTCTGCACTGCAAAGGAAACAATCAACAAAACTAAAAGGCAACCAACGGAATGGGAAAAGATATTTGCAAATGACATACCAGACAGAGGGCTGGTATCCAAAGTCTATAAAGAGCTTACCAAACTCCACACCCGAAAAACAAATAATCCAGTGAAGAAATGGGCAGAAAACATGAAGACACTTCTCTAAAGAAGAAATCCAGATGGCCAACAGACACATGAAAAGATGCTCAACGTCACTCCTCCTCAGGGAAATACAAATCAAAACCACACTCAGATATCACCTCACGCCAGTCAGAGTGGCCAAAATGAACACATCAGGAGACTATAGATGCTGGAGAGGATGTGGAGAAACGGGAACCTTCTTGCACTGTTGGTGGGAATGCAAACTGGTGCAGCCACTCTGGAAAACAGTGTGGAGGTTCCTCAAAAAATTAAAAATAGACCTACCCTATGACCCAGCAGTAGCACTGCTAGGAATTTACCCAAGGGATACAGGAGTACTGATGCATAGGGGCACTTGTACCCCAATGTTTATAGCAGCACTCTCAACAATAGCCAAATTGTAGAAAGAGCCTAAATGTCCATCAACTGATGAATGGATAAAGAAATTGTGGTTTATATACACAATGGAGTACTACGTGGCAATGAGAAAGAATGAAGTATGGCCCTTTGTAGCAACGTGGATGGAACTGGAGAGTGTGATGCTAAGTGAAATAAGCCATACAGAGAAAGACACATACCATATGTTTTCACTCTTATGTGGATCCTGAGAAACTTAACAGAAACCCATGGGGGAGGGGAGGGAAAAAAAAAAAAAAAGATTAGAGTGGGAGAGAGCCAAAGCATAAGAGACTCTTAAAAACTGAGAACAAACTGAGGGTTGATGGGGGGTGGGAGGGAGAGGTGGGTAGGTGATGGGTATTGAAGAGGGCATCTTTTGGGATGAGCACTGGGTGTTGTATGGAAACCAATTTGACAAATTTCATATATTAAAAAAAATAATAAAATAAAAAAAATGTGGTTTAAGACTTTAAAAATTGTAACATACATATATTAAAGTGCACTAATCTTAAGTGTACTTTTGGTGAATTTTTACATATGGATAAACTACTTTCCAGGTTTAGCTACAGAATATTTCCAAAATCTTCACTGTTGCCCTTTCCCTCAGTATTTCTCTCCCTGAACCACAGTGTGTTGTGATTCTTAGGATTCTTTCATATATTTGTAACTGTTCTCTTGTAAACTATTTGTTTTTTATGAAATAGGCACACGCACATACACTCTCTTAGATCTTTAAGACATAAGTGAAAAAAGGAAATCAGAAGGATGTGATTGTTTTAAAAAAGCACTGTATCGAAATCATGCTTTTTAAAAAAATTGGTTACATGGGAGGAAACAAAGAGGAATGGAAAAGGGTGTATGTCTAACATTTCTATTTACTTTTTTTTTTTTAATGTTTATTTTTTATTTTTGAGAGAGAGAGAGAGTGGAGGAGCAGCAGGGCGGATACCGAGGATCTGAAGCAGGCTCTGCACTAAGAGCAGCGAGCCCGATGTGGGGCTTGAACTCATGAACTGTGAGATCATGACCTGAGCTGAAGTCGGGTGTTCAACTGACTGAGCCGCCCAGGTGCCCCTCTGTTTACTTTTTTACAATGAGCACATATTCATACATTACCTGGTTATTATAAAGAATACTCACTGGGGCGCCTGGGTGGCTCAGTCGGTTGAGCATCTGACTTCAGCTCAGGTCATGATCTCACCGTCTGTGAGTTCGAGCCCCGTGTCGGGCTCTGTGCTGACAGCTCAGAGCCTGGAGCCTGCTTCAGATTCTGTGTCTCCCTCTTGCTCTGCCCCTCCCCTGCTCATGCTCTGTCTCTCTCTTTCTCAAAAATAAAAACATTAAAAAAAAAAAAAAAGAATACTCAAGACAAGCTCATAAATCTTTCCTGATGATGTTGAGTAAGTATCTGGTCACATTTTGTTCTCTACATGTGGATTTAAAAAAAAACTGTTATGCTATAATAATTCTATCTTGGTAACTAATATCCAGCATTAGCAGAAGAGTTTCTTCAGCTATGAAAAAAAAATTTAAATGAGACTAAACTGGGCTCCTGTTTTCTCTTATCAGTTGAAAAGGTAGTTCTTGTACTTATAAGTTTGCAGAGTGTTTAGAAATGATTCAACTAAATACGTGGTTTATATATTCTAGTTTATAAGGGATGTTATTTGTTCTTTATATGAGATCTTGGACTAGATTTTATCTTATTGTTTCACACACTATTTATGGTGTTTTAGACACAATGGAACTTACATATTATTTGCAATCAGATGTTTTTCCATTGTTTTCTTTAACTCTAAAAACAATAGCTAGCTACTCTTTGAAAATCACCCGATGTTACCGTTGCTTGAAGACAGCCAGCATTTTAGGAGATTTTAAGCATAGTTGTGTATGTATTTGGATTTTTTCCAGTTTTAAAAATATGCTTAACCATCTCATAACCTGTCCTTTTATTCCCATTTCTTTTACAGCATTTTTCATCATATTAGAAACTTCATGTTTTCAGTGACAAACAGCCTATTAAAGATGCTTAGAAATTTAGAGAAATGCTCTTATACTGATAAATTGATAGATATGTATTTTTGTAGGCGGATAGTTTATATAAAATGTGTATCTAACAAAATCTCTATGCCAGAATAGTAAAGAATCTAATCATGGATACTTTCTCAATAGTAACAATTCAAAATGTAGTAAACAGGGGCACCTGGGTGGCTCAGTCGGTTAAACGTCCAGGTTCAGCTCAGGTCATGATCTCATGGTCCACAAGTTCGAGCCCCGTGTCAAGCTGTGTGCTGACATCTCAGCTTCGGAGTCTGCTTCAGTTTCTATGTCTTCCCTCTCTCTCTGCCCCTCCCCTGCTCATATTCTGCCTCTCTCTAAGAGAAGTAAACATTTAAAAAACTGCTTTTTAATGTAGTAAACAGCCATAATTTCTGGCATTAAAAAGAAACTAACATATCCTTTCTCCTGATTTAAAATTTAATTTCCATTACTTTTGGGAAGACTATATAGTCTTGAGTTGTTTTGATGCTATGTACCTTTTGAATTTCTGTTGAGAATTAAGAAATGTTTAGATTTTACTTCCTTTTCTGTTTTTCACTAAAGTATCAATATTCGGCCTTTTAAGTTTTGCTCTGGAATTAGGCCAAAATACCTGAGACAGGGAGATGGACTATACTCTTTCTGATAAATCAGCCAAGCAGCAAACAGACAACCTTCACCTTCACATAAATAGCTAATGTGATATATTGGTTACATCCACTTGTCTGTCAAAGCATTCAAACTTTGGTAAAGCTTTTTTTTTTTTTTTTTTTGTTAAGGTATTTGTCACCTAAATCTCAATTTGGATCAGCATCGCAGTGTGAAGTTGTACAAGAAAGCAAGAAAAACTCCATGTCCAAGGTATGTCGGTACTAAAGACGTTCTTAGTTTGGCAAGTTTACTAACGCTATAGATTGCTAATACTTGTAGTTTCCTCATTTTTTTTTTTAAATCACTGTTGTATATGGAACCCCCTTTCTTAGTCATCTTAGGCTTACCTACACTAGGAGTCTGCAAACTTCTCTAAAGGGCAAGATAGTAAATATCTTTGTGGCCTGTATGGTCTTTTTCACAACTATTCAACTGTGCTGTTTCGTGTGAAAACATCCATAGACAGTACATAAACAACTGGACTTCTCTTTGATCAACAGAAACTATTCATAAAAATAAGCAGCAGCTGAATTTGGTCCATGGGCCATGGTTTATGGATCCCTGACTTAGACAATCAAACTCACAAAATTAAACAGCCTGTGCCTGGTACTAACTTCACTTTCAGTGAAGATTACAGGATGGGAAACAAAGCATGCTGGTAGGGCAGCATCAGCCATATCTGTGCAGCAAAAGTCTTCACTGCAGAGCTCCTAAGGGACAGCCTACAAATGAGACAATGCAAATGAGTTTGGAAACCACCCCGGCTTAGAAGCTGCGTGCCCGTTTGTTGTAACAGCCCATGGGTGTAGCTTCCAGGGGTCCTGGTAAGGAATACACCAAAAGAGTTGTAAGTCACTTACAGAAGCCCTAAGATTTGGCTTCCTGCTAAGTGCTTATAGATCATTCACAGTTCTTCCAGTATAGATGCAGTTCACAAGTAAGTTCATTTTTACCATAAGCTCTGTAGCCTAGTAACACAGGTGACATTTCACTTTTATCAGGTTTCTAGGAAAATAGAACCAGGAAAAAAAAAAAGTGAACTGACACCAAGGTTGATTTCCTACAGAGAAGTTTTGTTAACACTTTATTAAGAGGTTCCTAAAATTTTTTAAACTCACCTATCATTTAATTGTCATTTACCATGTGCCAGATAATGTATGTATTATTTTCTTCAGTCTCCCATCACAAGCACCAGCTCTGTAAGGTAGGTATTCATTCTTGTTCCATCTTACAGTTAAGAAAACCAAGGCACACAGAGATAGGAGACTTGTACCGAGTCCCTTAGGTAGAGATGATAGAGGGAGGATTTAGGTCCACATGGTCTGGCTCATAATGGAACTGAGGATGGAATAAGCACTGTAGGGTGGGATATTTTTCCTGTTCATACCCACAGCAAAACCAGGTAAGCAACCTGAAATTTGTCCAGTCCAACCACATTGGTTCATACGAAATGCTATAAGGAATGCAAAGCAGAGCAGGTAAAAAATTTAAGGTCAAAACTAATCCTAGGTCTTTACTTACCTCAGACCTGTAGGTGAGAAGAAATATACTGGCAAAAACAAAGTTTCTTAACCTGATAAGGTCTACAGTTAGAATCCGGGGAGTACATACGAACCTCAATGGAAGAAAAGGTTTATCTTTACTTTCACCTAACCTGTCATTCCTTTAATTATGAATGTAGACTGGAAACCATAATACTATTAGCAAAAGCTGTACCTTTGATCATCAGTGGAAAGCACAGGTTTTTATCACTTTACGTTTATAGCAGGTTTCTTGAAATATTGTTATTCATCCCTACTTCAATATTACAAGTTATTAGACTTGCCACTAGGTCGTAATATTTTTTTTTTTTAACGTTTATTTATTTTTGAGACAGAGAGAGACAGAGCATGAACGGGGGAGGGGCAGAGAGAGAGGGAGACACAGAATCTGAAACAGGCTCCAGGCTCTGAGCTGTCAGCCCAGAGCCCGACGCGGGGCTCGAACTCACGGACCGCGAGATCGTGACCTGAGCCGAAGTCGGCCGCTTAACCGACTGAGCCACCCAGGCGCCCCTAGGTCATAATATTTAGTGTATTGATGGGTACACATTATTACATCAGAAAGTAAAACATTTTTAATAATTGTGTTGCAATACAGGTTGTTCCCTTTGTAATCCTAGGTGTTTATTTTTATATTGAAAAATATTCAGTAGACATCTGTAAACTTTACCAAAATGCTGAAAGGTAGAGAGTCCATAGCACAAAAAGGGGCTAAAAACCTCTGGGCTAGAGGAAGTTTGTAAGGTGAAAGAGAGGTCAGGTCCTAGTGCCAGTTTATTGGCCATATATAGAATCCAGTTTGTACATTTTAATCTGTAGGTATTCATGGGAGTGAAAATGAGGGAATGCCTTAATCTAAACTGGCACACAGAATAAAAATACTATTTCAAAAATTTTTTTGAAGTTTTTATTTATTTTGAGAGAGGGAACTCATGCGCACAAGCAGGGGAGAGGCAGATAGGGAGAGAGAGAATGCCAGGTGGGCCCTGTGCTGTCAGTGCAGAGCCTCATGCAGGGCTCAGTCTCAGAAACTGTGAGATCAAGACCTGAGCCAAAGTCAAGAGTCGGACGTTTAACTGACTGAGCCACCCAGGCACCCCCAGAATAAAAACACTATTAACAATTAATGTATATCATTAGTAGTAACGCTATGTTTTTGTTTTTTTTGTTTTTCTTTTCTTTTTAAGAGAGAGTACAAGCATGGGGCGCCTGGGTGGCTCAGTCGGTTAAGCGCCCGACTTCAGCTCAGGTCACGATCTCACGGTCCGTGAGTTCGAGCCCCGTGTCGGGCTCTGGGCTGATGGGCTGTGTCTCCCTCTCTCTCTGCCCCTCCCCCGTTCATGCTCTGTCTCTCTCTGTCTCAAAAATAAATAAACGTTAAAAAAAATTTTTTTTTTTTTTAAAAAGAGAGTACAAGCAGAGGAGAAGGGCAGAGAGAAGGAGAGAATCTTTTTCTTTTTTTTAAGTTTGTTTATTTTGAGAGAGTGAGTGAGCAGGGGAGGGGCAGAGAGAGGGAGAGAGAATCCCAAGCAGACTCTGCACCATCAACACGGAGCCTGATGTGGGCTTGAACCCACGAACCACGAGATCATGACCTGAGTGGAAACAGTCAGGTGCTTAACCGACTGAGCCACGCAGATGCGCCAAGAAAGGGAATCTTAAGCAGGCTCCACGCTCAGAGATCCTGACACGGGGCTCGATTACACAACCCTGGGATCATGACTTGAGCTGAAATCAAGAATTGAACAATCCACTGACTGAGCCACCCAGGCACCCTTAATGCTAACTATCTTATAGTTACAATTAAGCTAGAGTATCAGTATAATTAGACTTCTATATTATGACTAGATGTTTTCCCCTGGTTCACTCAGTCTTTTTCTGTTTTCTACAGGAAACTGACGGTACTATTGTAAATAGCCCAACAAGGCAAGATACAGAAATTGAAGAAGATATGCCAACACTTTCTCCGCAAATAGGCATGGACGTTCAAGAACAAGGTGCAAAGTCTTCAGTAGAGTCACCTATGCCTCAGTTATATGCCAGTGGTAGAGAGTGGTGCCTTGAAGCAGAAGTCAAAATGAGACCAAGCAATCATGATAAAGAGTTATGTGTCCTAAATCATGAGGGACCTGAAGCCAGAGTTCCATGCTCTGGAGAAACAGAGAGCGCATGCACTATATCAGGTATGGCACAGATAATTGAAAGTAACACAGTTGAGACAGAAAATGAAGACTCTTGCCTCCTGACCAGTAAAGATACTTCCAAAAGAAAAAACCAGGAATCTTCATTCGAAGCAGTCAGGGATCCCTGCATTTCTGCAAAAAGAAGGAAAATGTTCCCCAGAGCTTCCTCAGACCAAGAGGAAACAGAAATCAATTTTACCCAAAAACTGATAGATTTGGAACGCTTACTTTTTGAGAGACATAAACAGGAAGAACAGGACAGGTTGTTAGCATTACAGCTTCAGAAACAAGTAGATAAAGAACAAATGAAGCCAAACCGGCAAAAAGGATCCCCAGATGAGTATCAGTTACGTCCTACATCTTCACCACCAGACAAGTTGCTAAATGGACAGAGGAAAAATTCCAAAGACAGGAACTGCAAAAGACAGACTGATATAGAGCATTCAGAATCTCGGAGAGGCTCAAAAAATGAAAACTGGCAGCCATCTTTTAAGATCCAGTTGAAACATTCAGTTAATGTTAATGGGAGAAAGATGCCAAATTCTTCTAGAGATAATTGTAATGTATCTAAAAGTGCTCATTCCCTACAGCCTAGTAAGTCACAGAAAAGTATTTTTCAGATGTTTCAGAGGTATACGAAGTAATGTGTGGGTAAAGGGAGTGTTTCATAATCTAGTAAAGCTGGATTGTGAAGCTCTCTTCTATCATAGAATCTTTATAAATTTTTTCGTTAATTTTGCTCTGTGGTCACACTCATTGTCCTTAATTAAAGGACTGGTGATTATAAGAGAGAAATATATAAATATGTTTCTGCCAAACTCAGTGGTAAGCAGGAGTCCCAATCCTTTCCTTTTTTAATAACTGTGATATACTGTTGGACAATCCTTATGGATGTAAGAATGCCTTGGTGAACTCCCAAGAAATTTTCAAGTGCCATTCTCTTTCCAAAAAATGCATGTTTTATGGCCTTTGCCTCCTTCCCTTTTTGTCCTAACTAGTAATCAAAGTAAGATTATACTATACCAGGTAGTTAGGAGTTTTCTTACAACTTTCCCATATATTTGCAGAGCACATGACATGCATCTTCCATAACACTAAAGTAATCTAGTTTTCATCTCCACTTTAATTATTTTAAGCGTTATAGCATTTTCTTCCATTTAAAATGGTTTATGATCATTGTGAAATCAGAAAAATCAGAGTTTCTTGGAAAATTAGGAATTAGTTGACAAAGGAAACTAGACTCTTGTTGCAAAAGGAGTTAAGAGTTGGGGTGAGGCTCAGTGGGGTGGATTGACAATTTGGAAATGCTAGAACTGAGTGAATAATTAGAAACAAGGTCTAGGATGGAGTAGCAGGTGAGGTTTGGCAGAGGATTCCCCCTCCTCCTTTCTCTGCTTAATGACATGGAAAACATTTGGGTTTAGGCTTTTCACACCACAGTATCTGGTGTCAAAATAAAAATCAGTTACTAAATTGCCTGAAATTTGGGGAATTCACATTTCTATTATTCTGGTATTCTAGGGGAATAAATGGGAATTAATATCATCTCATATTATGGGACTTGAGACATAACCATGTGTTTATTTCCTTATATTATCATTTATATTGATGCTGACTTTTATTTGTGTTTATGGACAGAAAAAGTCTGATGCTTGAGTTTTGCCATCTTACCCTGAAAGTTAAATCAGAAGGCAGTGATTTCATTTTGTGAAATTTAACTTAGAGATGTAATCTCTTGTTCATTAATATGAACAGCTTTAAGCAAATAACAGTTTTAACAGCATTTCTGCTGATCTCTAGTTATTCATCCTTTTAAAATAAAAGTATAATAAAATGTCCTGGAGCTAATTCTAGCTTAAATTTGTCAGTATTTTTATACCCTTATTATTTTTCCCTCCAAATTTTGTAACTGAAATTCTGTTGATCTTTGCATATTTGGTGGCATCTACTTCAGTATTGATTGGGTAATTATGGGTAGAATTCTGATGTTAATTTAAAATTTAGTTTGCCCTTTCTCAACAAAAGAATGATTGCCCTCTGAGTAATGATCGTGCTGAAATGAAGTCTAGTCAGAAGCTAACCAGATTTCTCTAAAATAAGCTAAAATCTATTTTCATCAAACCAGTATTTTTCTAAGAGCAATTTCACTTTACATTTTAGGTTGAATACTCTTGGAACTCCTCAAAAATTATATAATTAAATTTTCCTGGAATAGTCCATGACCAAAAAGGGAAATAGTGTGACATCTTTAGGATTTATACATTTAACCACTTAATTGTCAGTGAAGAAGTCTTCCTGACCTTAAGATAAGTTTTAATTTCTCTCTTAGGTTTTTGGATAATCTGACCTTATATGTCTTTTTGTTAGAAACTACTAAATGTTATGTCAGTCATTAGAGTGTATCGCTACTTCTCTCCTTTTTGTGGAAGGGATGTGAGAGTTATTAACTTCTCAGAGAGCACCTAGGACTGCAGAAGTGGAGAATCTGAAAATAAAATAATTAAAAATGGACTATTACGTGTATTTTACCACAATTAAAAAAATAAAAATTAACTACATAAAAATTCAAAGTTCTGCATAACTAAAACTATTAGCATAATGAAAACTGGAAAACATGGCAAACTGGGGAAGAAATAGATACAATGCATCACAAAGAGGTCATTTCCTTTATATGAAGTGTCTGCCAATACATTATGAAAGTGACTAATAACTCAAAGGGAAAATTAGAAATAATCCCAAGAAACATCCTTCCCAGGAAAGGAAATACAAATGACTCTTAAATATGTGAAATTCATAATATCACTTACACTAATGTGCATACATTTTTATTTTTCTACCCTTCAAATTAATTAAGATAAAGGTGTTTCTTGTTTTGTATTTGTGTCTGTATGTGTATTTTGGGGTTTTTTTATTTTTTATTTTTTTATTAATTTTTAAAAATGTTTTTATTTATTTTTGAGACAGAGAGAGACAGAGCATGAACAGGGGAGGGACAGAGAGAGTGGGAGACACAGAATCTGAAGCAGGCTCCAGGCTCTGAGCTGTCAGCACAGAGCCTGACGTGGGGCTCAAACTCATGGACTGTGAGATCATGACCTGAGCTGAAGTCGGACGCTTAACCAACTGAGCCACCCAGGCGCCCCTGTATGTGTGTTTTTTTAATCTTGTCAAGAGTGTGGGAAAGTAGGCACTCTTATCCTGTTGCTTGGTATCAATAGAAAATTTAAAATCCCAGTTCTGAACTTAGCAATTCAACCTCTAGGAATTTCCTAAAACTCTTCACATGTATGTAGAACGACCTGTACAAAACATTTTTGTATGGCATTGTTTATAATAATAAGCTTAGAAACAGACTTAATGTCACATCAATAGATACTAAATAAATGATGGTACGATGAAATACTATATAGCAATCAACAGCAACAACAGAATCACTTTACTGATGTGAAAAGATATCTACATGTATTTGCATACAATGTCTAGAAAGAGACTCGGTAAATGTTGCCAGCAGGAAGAGAAACTGGGTGGCTGGGGGAAAGGGGGGGAAGAATAACTTTTTTTGATCAATCATATTGAATATATCATCTAGTCAGAATTTTAATGTTATTAAAATATTGCAAGATGGGGGCATCTGGCAGTCACATTTGGAAGAGCATGTGACTCTTGATCTCAGGGTTGTCAGTTTGAGCCTTACGTTGGATATAGAGATTACTAAAAAAATAAGTAAACTTAAAAAACATTGCAAGATAAAGGAAGTTTATTCATCTCAGCCTGCACCACTCTAAATGGTCTTTTTTGCCTTTAAATTTTAAAAATCGTAATTCCGGAAGATTTTTTCAGTGTGAAAAAATACAGCATTGTGAGTGAATTTGAACGTATTTAGCTTTAAGGTACTATTTTAAAATCATTTGAAAAGCAAGACTTGGGGCACCTGCATGGCTCAGTCCATTAAGCGTCCGACTTCAGCTCAGGTCATGATCTTGCAGTCTGTGAGTTCGAGCCCCGTGTCGGGCTCTGTGCTGACAGCTCAGAGCCTGGAGCCTGCTTCAGATTCTGTGTCTCCCTCTCTCTCTGCCTCTCCCCTGATCATGCTCGGTTTCTCTCTGTCTCAAAAATAAATAAAAACATTAAAAAATAAAATAAAAAAGCAAGACTTATGCTTTCCAGGTAACATTACAGCAAACCTATAATCCTGCTGAGAGCAATGAGAAAAGCCAGGTAAAAATGTAAAGGGGTAACTGGGTGGCTCAGTTGTTAAGCATCAGTTAAGCGTCTGACTCTTGACTTTGGCTCAGGTCACGATCTCAGTGTGAGATCAAGCCCCGAGTCAGGCTTTGCACTGACAGCATGGTTCCTGCTTGGGATTCTCTCTAGAGCTCCCTCTCTCTCTGCCCCTCCCCTGTTCACTTGTGCATGAGCTCTCTCAAAATAAATAAACATGAAAAAAAGTTAAAAGTGTAAAATTGCCTACTTTTTGAAAAGCATCAGACAGCTACTGAAACAATGAGGACTAAATTGGGGGCTAAGATTCTAGAGAAGGGAGACGTCAGAAAAGTGAACTGATGTTTGCAACCAAAAAGTGGTTTTGCTGGTCGCAGGTGCCTGTTTTGAATGCAGGACAAGAATCAGGGCTGGTGCTGGTGAACAGAAACTAACAGAGCTCTTGGCTTTCTGATGAAGCTGGAATGAAGATAGTGGAGACTTGAAAGTCCTGAAACACAATGCCAGTTTTCCCATCAAGGTGTAATTGCAGAATTTTGAAACTGCTTGGGGCAGAGGCTAAAAGGCTGAAAATGGCTGAAAAGCAGAGAGAATTGTCATCAGGCTCACACTGCTGATGAGAC
The DNA here is from genome assembly GCF_023721935.1 of Panthera uncia. Classification (NCBI taxonomy): domain Eukaryota; kingdom Metazoa; phylum Chordata; class Mammalia; order Carnivora; family Felidae; genus Panthera; species Panthera uncia. Next base: position 70,612,049 of record NC_064810.1, on the reverse strand, counting down.
CAAAGAAAAGCATTCATGACCTACCAGGGGGAAAGAAGCCTATTAAACACACCAGGAGTTCAATTGGAAGCCCTGGCACAGGAGTCTGGTAAAGTACATCCCAGGGGCCAAATCTGCATACTCTTTGTTTTTTAGGGCCTGTGGGCTAAGAATGGTTTTAATTTAGCTTAGTTCACAAATATTTAATCCATAGGGAATTTAACTATGGGGCTAGTAATTTGGGCATGTTTTGGACTGCAAAAACAAGGACGTATATAGTGCAGGAAAGAAGAAAAGAATTCCCTTCTTAATTTGGTCACTACCTGTATGACTTAGGTGAACTACTTGCCTTTCATTATCTCACTTTCTTAATTTCTATATGGGAATCATAATGTAACTAACCCAGTTGCTATCAAGTGGTAAGCAACTAGCACAGGCCTTAACTCAAAAAAGAACCAGAATAAGTGATGGTCCCTTCCCCCCTGGCTGTTCTCTGCCCATTTCCTGGAAGGGTCTCACTTCATGCAGTGACTTTGTGCTCCCATCAGTCTCCAAACGTGGCATCCAATAAATTGCAATCATCTTCTGTCTACTGAGGAAGACTCCACTCACCTCTCCTCTGCCAGGCATGTGTGACAGCTCCCAGGTCACAAGAGACCTTGGCCCCAGAGATAACGAATTCCCAGAAATCCTAAGTGGCTTCCGCAGATGCCGATACTAATTCATAGTTGGTGTGCATAAAGGTGTGAGAAACACTAACCATTTTGAGATTAAAAAGATGGGAGTTGAGCCACTACTGTATGTTTACCCATTTCTTATTCCTTGCATAGACATCTTAATAAACAATTACGACTTTGAATTTTGAGTTTGATTTGTTTTTTCCAAATGTTACCTTGATGTTGGCAGGACTTGAGGCAACTTGAACCTTGAGTTCACCTGAGGGGACTCTACATTTTACTGACTTTACATTTCTCTTCAACATGTCCTTTGTAGCTCCAGGCTCTCCACTGTTAGGCTCTTGTCCCCTGGAACTAGTTCAGTTCAGAAAGCTTTCAGTTGGAGGTCATACACTGAGTGTCCATTTTTTGTATCCTTCCGCTCCATCTTAGACTGACTTACCATGGACTTTTCTTGAGGATGAGAACCCACCCCACTCCCTATTCAGTTTGTACTAGATATATTTAGTGTATTGATCGGGGTCCAGTTAAGAAAAGAAAAACCACAATACTTCAACAGAGGGTACACAGTATAGGGAATTGGTTAGACAGGTGCTCGCGCAAAAGAGAACACTGAGATAACTCAGAGATGATAACTGCAGGAAGTGGCTACCGCCCTCAAAGCTGGAAAACAAAAAGAAAGGGTTTCAGTTACTAGAATGAGGCGCTTAAGAGTTAGAGGAGGGCCGATGGTACGGAGTTGGTGTTTAGAGCTCTGAGAAAGACCCTTCTCAGGTTCTAGTGCTGTCAAAGGGTCCAGTGAATCTAGTTCTAGAAAAGTTAAAGGAATTTGGTAGCTGGAGTCAACTGCCACTGCTGGGGTAACATTGAGAGGAACAGCAAAAAGCAAGACGCCCCCTTTTTCCCTTTTGTCACTTGTTAATAGAACTGAGCAGGGAGCTTGCTGATGGAGGAGTGTGGGAGAGTCTGGGAAAGTGACTTTTATATCACAACTGAGTTTGGAATGGCAGGCTTAGGAACTGAAAGAGAAGGTGGGGGAGGGGAACCACACCAGAGATGATTTCCTTCAATAGATTCTGGGTCTAGGACGTCTTGAAATTTTTAAACTTTTTTTATGTTTACTTATTATTTTTTTATTTTTAAAAAATGTTTATTATTTTTGAGAGAGACAGAGTGCAAGCAGGGGAGGGGCAGAGAGAGAGGGAGACACAGAATCTGAAGCAGGTTCCAGGCTCTGAGCTGTCAGCACAGAGCCTGATACGGGGCTTGAACTCATGAGCCGTGAAATCATGACCCGAGCAGAAGTTGGAGGCTTCACGAACTGAGCCACCCGGGTGCCCCTATTTATTATTATTCTTTTAATGTTTATTTTTGAGAGAGAGAGAGAGAGCATGAGTGGGGTAAGGGGCAGAGAGAAAGGGAGACACAGAATCTGAAGCAAGCTCCAGGCTCTGAGCTGTCAGCCCAGAGCCCGATGCCTGGCTCAAACCCAGGAACCATGAGATCCTGACCTGAGCCAAATTCGGATGCTTAACCGACTGAGCCAGCCTTGATATTTTGAATTTTCTAAGGCAAAATTGTAGAAAGTTCTTATCCTGACAAGATGGAGTAAACTGTGTGGGAAAATGATGCTTACATGCAAATGTGCAGAAGTAAAACTTCGTTAAGGATCTATGGAAGACAACTATGGACAACCTTCCCAAGTACCTGAGGAAAGCCCTCCCAATTATTCAGTTTCTATCACCCTGATGATATCTGAATGTCCCCCATGTTGATCAGAGTTGATAATTCAAAATTTTGTGTGTGCCACTCCACACAGACTAACCTCACCTAAAGCCACCATTGTCCTGACTCCCTACAAGCTTTCCAGTTCCTCACCTATCCGGATGCCAAGAACCCCTCTCTGACATTTCTTATATAGAAAATTGAGGCCTCAGGCATCATCACTAAATTCCCAGAGCTCCTAGGAGTGTATTTCTGGGTACATCTCAGAGATAATAGAGTTAGAACACCTGGATAAAATTTATAAGGAGGGCATTTGAGTAACTGAAGTAGATCATAATGAAGTAACTCTCCGGGGTAAACCTAGATTGCAAAAAAAGTAAGATGACAGAGGAATTATATAATTTTAGCAAGAGACACTAAGACAATACTAGATCAATTTTGGTTCTAACGTGTGACAGAATTTTTCCACTTCCAAAGAACTAGAAGTGCTGTAGTTTATACAACTGTATTTTAAATTTATTGTATTGAAAACAGTGTTCAAAACTCTCAGGATTTCAAGAATGATTTACTATTTAGAAAAAAAAAAGCATCTTGTAAACAAAAAAAATCTACTTGATTCCTTCTACTGGCAAATGTTTAGCAAACTTTTATTTAAAGCCTTTATTTGTATAAACTAAAATGACATTAATTTAATTGGTTTATTTTTTAAAGCAGAGAATTTTGGAGGTGTGCTGATAAGAGCAGGTCACAAAACAAAAAATAGATAAGAGGCCTAATTACCCAAGTCTTTGGGGGGGAGGGAGAAAAGTAGCAATTTTAATGTTGCATAATAGTGAAAGAAACCAAAAAAATGAGACCTGAACCAAACTATACCTCTTTTCTTTGGCTTAAAAAAAAATCTTTGATGTATCTATCTTGTATTTTTCTGAAACATTTATTCTAAGTTTGGTGGCTTTTGCATTAAATTGTCTTTAAAATGTCAAAGAGTTATTTTGACATTTCACCTTAATTTTATGGAATGTAGTTTGTGTTTTTCTCCAGGGTCTTAAGAGCAATTACTATAGAAAATACTTTTTTGAATAAGGTTGAGGTGTTTTTGTTTTTTTTTTATTAATGTTCTAAGAACAGTATTTATTTTTGTTTGCTTTCTTATTTTTCTGTTGAGTTGTTGGACTTCTCCATTTCTAGGGGCTTTTTATGTATTGGGAAGACTGACCCTTTCTTTGTAATAAGTTACAAAAAAAAATTCCCAATGGGAATAAAAAAAGTCCCAGCACTCTGAGAAAAAAGATTGATTGTTCTATAGCCATGGTAACAAAGAACCTTACCAGAACAGGTTATAAGCCTGTCTAATCAATCAATGACAACTTGGTTCATTGAACACACCTCTGAGAACCAACCAATCAGTGACAGCCTCATGCTTTGAAAGTCAGCTGATCATTGGTGGTCTAATGCCAGTAAACACTTTCCAACACAGTCAATACTATCACACTTCCCCATATGAGATTGGCAGTTTGCTTTGTGAAATGCTGATCACTGATCACCTACCTGCATAGCTGCCCCTTTCATAAGTAATAAACTCAGATTTGGGGTCTTAGTTATTTAATGTTGATGTTATATTTTGACACCAATTTATCCTAGACAAATTGGCTTTTTTTTTTTTTTTTTGGCCATGCTTAAATTTTTTATCTTTATTAATTTTTCAATCATTAAAAAAACCCACAAATTTTGAAGTTTTTGTTAAAAGGATTTTCTCCACAGGTATAAAGTTGTTAACGTTCCTCCCCCCTCCTAAATATGCGTGTATGTTTTACATTTCAATGTTTGACTCATTTGATATTTAACCTGGTGTAGGGGAGTAAGTATGGTCCAACTTTTTTTTCCCCATTGTTTATCCAGGTTTCCCATCACCATTTTTGAAGTTTATGTATTTATTTATTAAGATTATTTATTTATTTTGAGAGAGAGAGCAGGGGAGAGACAGAGAGAGAGGGAGAGGGAGGATCCCAAGCAGGCTCTGCACTGTCACCACAGAACCCAATGAGGGGCTCAAACCCACAAACCCTGAGATCGTGACCTGAGCCAAAATCAAGAGTTGGACACTCAAACGACTGAGCCACCCAGGCGCCCCTGTTTAAGTGTTTAGAACTAGAACTTACAAACCTGAGATCAAGAGCTGAGCCAGCCAGCTGCCTCTCCCCCGCCCCCCTGACCATCACCATTTTTGTAAAAAGCCCATTATTGCCATTAATCTGAGATGCCTACTTATCATATGCTGAACGCTTTAGGGTCTATGTCCGGATTTCCTATTGTGTTTCATTGCCATGCTATCCATTGATGTGTTGATAGCACACTGTTTTAGTTAACTGAAATTTTATGATAGAGAAAGTATCCTGCCTATTCTTCTTCTTTTCCCATATCAACTTAGGATCCCATTCTGTTTCTGGTGGTTTCTCACCTCTAACCACTCCCTTTCTTTCAATCACAGTGGCTGCTACTGAGGGAGACTGCCTCTGCTTTCCAAAGATTCCCACTCAAATTCGCCATCACTAGTTCACATTTTTGCATCTTGCCTCTCCACCTGCCTCCCCGGCCTCCCCATGCAATGCCTGTGCCTGGCCCTGTTTATTCCCAGATCTGCACACAGAAGTTCTTCTGCACACAGGGAAGCTTGCCTTCTCAAGATGAATGTTTGCTGATGTTTTTCTGAGATGTGCCACCTCTCGGACCCCTTGGCACCTCCCCCTTCTTGCCCAATTGCACTCTCGAGATCCGCCGCACATTTTTGGCTTTCCTGGTTGGTTGTTCTCGCGAAGAGTGTTTGGAACCCTACTGGGGAAACTCATGTAGCAAGGAAGTGTGAGTGGCCTCTAGGAGCTGAGGATAGCCTCCAAATGACAGTCAGCAAAAATCAAAGTTCTCTGTGCTACAGCTGTCCACAACCACACCATCAGGGAAGTAGATCCTGCCTCCAGTGGAGCCTCCAAATGAGAACCCAGCCCTGGCCAACGCTTCCAACAGCAGCCTTCTAAGACCTTAAGCAGAAAATGTAGCTAAGCGGTGCCCAGAGTTCCCACTATGTAATATACGTGCTGTTGTTTCAAGACACCATGGTTACACTGTTATGCATCAATAGTTAACCGATATAGGTCATAGGGCCTGAGAAACTGCTGAGTTTGAAATGGACTTTCCTCCCCATTCACCACCCCTGCCCCCCCCAAACCTTCCCATAAGAGGTCTTGCTACTTCTTCCTTAAACTCATTTATCAGTATAACACATAGTGTCTGATCGCCCCTCCAGATGCCACTTTTCACTCTTATCCTAGGAATGCCCCAAGAAGATAACCAGTAAGGAGCCTTGCTTACCCCCTGACTTCTAGTTGAATTATATTTAGCAGGAAACCAGAGAGAGGGGAGAGTATGATTGGAGCACTTCTCACCCTCACCCCTCTGCAGGATCACCCCAGTCTGGCCGGCAGTGCCTCTCAACTGTGTCATAGCTCCTGGAAGGAAGTACCAACCACACAGCCTGCCTTTTGTAGGTCTGGTAACTGCTTCCTCCTCTCCACCCTTCTGATCTAGGAGTGGTAACAGCTCTCTGGCATTGCTACAGGGAACCATCTTGTGCTTTCCCCACACCATGCCCACGCCTTTATAAATAATCCCTCTTCTCAAATTATCTTGTTTTAACTGAGCCATCTATCTCTTGCCAGGCCCCTAAGTGGTACTGTTAGCTAGACTAGGAAGCATACCAGTTACTGAAAATCATGGAGATGTTCCATCTCTTAAAAACTCATCGAACAAGACACTTAAAAATGTATGCATTTTATCCCATGTAAGTTATATCTCAATTAGAAAAAAAAAAAATTAGTCCATGAGGGCACCTTGGTGGCTCAGTCAGTTAAACATCTGACTTCGGCTCAGGTCATGATCTCACAGTTCGTGAGTTGGAGCCCTGGGTCAGGCTCTGTGCTAACAGCTCACAGCATGGAGCTTGCTTTGGATTCTGTGTCACCCTCTCTCTGCCCCTCCCCTGCTCATGCTCTGTCTCTCTCGCTCTCAAAAATAAACATTTAAAAAAATTTGTTTTAATTAGTCCGTGAAATCTGTTAACCCAAGCATGTTGGTTTCTGTGGGTCGCACAATGATCCTTTGGATAGTTCCCATATCACAAGGGACCCCTGCCTACATGCTCCCCTGTATCTCAAGAGATCCCTGAACCACATAGGAAAATAGTTAACAGGGAGGAAAAAAATCTTCATGGCTTCCTCAAGTTATTATAGTAGTTCCACATATTTGTTCTGAATAAAGGCACATTTGTTTAAAGCTTATAGTGTTAAGGTGATAAGACAGTTGAACCTTACCTGTATGTGTGCTTCTCTATTTCTCCTTCCTGTATACAGATCTTAGTAAATGACAGTCTTACTTTAAATTTGGAGACTATCGTCTACTCTCTCTCCACCTTCCCTCATTTTAGCTATTTTAAAACAGTAGTGAAGAGGAAAGGAAACATATTCACAGGCACTATTATGTGACTACCTATTGTGTCCAAAATATTTTTCATTCATTTCAATGACAAGGAATTTGAAGACAAATTAAAAGAGCATTTCTGAAAATGCTGTTGAAGAGAGACATTGCCTGGGATGATACCACCATCCATTCTCACTCTCAAGTCACTTTTTCCAGAATTTTCTCTGCTTTTCAAAACAGCTTCCCATTTGTGCCTCCCCAGGTTCTTGTAAACGTCTAGAAAGTTTTCCTGTGGTAATGGGGCTCTAGGAGGGGCACAGGAGCAGCATCAAGGAAGAAAGACATCATGTGATCTTTGTATGTGTCGGTCTTTATTATAACTTGGACATTAGTCAAGGACATTAGCCAAGGACACCACTGCTAATAGCACACGCTTTGGGGTACAAAGATGTTACATTCAGAAGCTATTCGCTTCCTCCACCCTCACTCTAAAAAAGTTAACTTACTGAAGTGGCTGGCTGGCTTAGTTGGTAGAGCATTTGACTCTTGATCCTGGGGTTATGGGTTCGAGCCCAGCAATGGGCATAGAGCTTACTTAAATAAATAAAACAGCGGTGCCTGGATGGCTCAGTCGGTTAAGCATCCGACTCTTGATTTCAGCTCAGGGTCATTGAATCAAGCCCCACGTCGGGCTTGAGACTCTCTTTCTCTGCCTCTCTTTCTCTCTCTCTCTCTCAAAACAAAAAAAAAAAAAAATTGATTAATTAATTAATTTTAAAGATTAATTTATCATTATATGTAAAAAAAGTCCCAGTTACAGGCATCAATTGTCTGAGTTTTGGATTAAGATACTGCTGGGTCACACTCAGGAGCCTAACTTATTCTGGTGTTACCCTTGGTAAAAGGTGTGCCAACTTTTTCAAGATATCCAGTTTCATTAATCACCTCTAAACTACATCTTGTTTGGGGATGATTCTAGAGTTTCAAGTAATCAAAACTGAAATATGACTGCCTAAGTGTATGAGATTATAATATTTCTAAGAGTTAACATTTATTGAAAATTAACTATGGGCTAGGGTGTGGTGCTATGTGCTTAACATTTCATTTAATAATTTCAACAATTCTATGAGGTAGATACTATCATTATGCCTATTGTACAGATGAAGGAAACTGAAACTTAAAGAGATTAAGTAATTTGCCCAAGACCAGATAGAAAGAATGAGGCAGAGTAAGGATTTGAATGTAGGACTACTTGACTTCAGAGACTGGACTCTCTGATTCTATTCTACTCAGAAAGGAAATAAGTGAGGATCTAATTTAGAAGGAAAAAAGCAAGGGATTGTGTGCTGTTCCAGACACCTAATAAGGGGATGGTATGCCCCAGGAAGAACCTGAGACCCGGGCAGTTAACTCTTCCCAAAGGGATTCTGATAGTAAGTGGAAAAAGGCAAAATTTGTATCCAGATCAGATTCTAAAGCCCATTTCTCTTAAGCAAAATGTGCCGCCTTGTTAAATTATAAATTATATAAAATAAATATAAGGACTTAATGTATTCTAATACACCTGAGGTATGTAAGTCACATTTATTTCTGGTGTTAAAGCTGAGGAAGACTTCCTGTCCTGCAAAGGAAAACGGGGATAGCCCTGAGCAGTCCCGAGGACAGTAAAAGGCTGCCAGAGAAGAACACACTGCAGAGGAGAAGGAGGACCAGAAAGACAGCAGGGAAACCACAGCGATGGTGTTTTGGAGGCCAAGAGTGAGACTTCTGAGAAGGAGGAGTAAGCAAATGCCAAATTCTACCAAAAATTCGGTGAACCTAAAGACTGATAAACATCTATAAGAATGAGCAACTTTGAGGTCTTAGGGGCCCTAGTAAAAGCGGATTGTGTGGAGTGTGAGAAGAAATCTGAACAGAGCAGTTTCTGATTGAGTAGGAGGGGAAAAAATGGAGATGGTCACGTAGACAGTGATGTAGGGAAGTCTGCTTTGAAAGGAGGTAGGAGTGATTAGGGTGTAGGTATGCGGGGGGGGGGGGGGGGGGGGAAGCACACCTGGACACATTTTAGTGCCAGTAGAGAAGGTCCAGTCGAGAGGGAACATTTTCCTCTACACAGGTAGGCAAAAGAAGGGATAAGTCTTGGGCAAGAGGAGAGACGGCTTTTCTGTCATGAGAGAGGACAGGGTGAGTGAAGTTGCATGTACGTGTGTGGGTGTAGTGGCTACAGGTCAATGGAGTTCTTGCCCGATGGCTCCAGTTTTCACGTTCTCAGCTGAGAGTGAGCAGGGAGGGTGGCTTACAAGATCTGGGGAGAGAGAGCCATAGTAGGGGACACGTCATCATCTCTTCGGATTCCCTGGGTTTTACCTGCCTCTTATTCCAGCCACTGCTACAGCAACCATTTCTGCCTTGGCTCTGAGCTGCTGTGTGACTGCTGCCACATAGTTCTGGTCACATGGCCCGTGCCACGTGTCTGGTCTGCGATTTGATTTTACCCTACTTACAAGCTAAGAAGTTAGCCCATTACTGCTTCACTGATGCTGGCAGAAGCCCTGAGATTGCTGGGTCAGAGAAAAAGGACCTCATTATTCACGGCACAGCAGGCAGTATGAGCATCAAGTTTCTCAGTTCTCCTTGCCAAGGAGAAGAGACAAGATAGCAGCAGTACTTAGCAAAGTAAACATATTCTTGAACATCTTTGAGAAGAATCTTCCTGGGACACACTTTGAGCAGGCTGAGATCCTGTGTGAAGGGTGACCTGGCAGCAAAATTTTGAGTAAGTGCTAAGGTGACCTCGTTTGAACCCACAGTCTGATAAGGCCCGGAGCCTCTAGGTTACACTTCCGAATGCCTATCCGTAGTGTATGGTGAGATGACAAGGTTAGGGTTCTAGAATCAGATAGATGTGGATTCAAATTTGCCTTCTGGCTGTGAAGTCCTAATCTCTCTGAGTGTTTCCACAACTGTAAAAAAACAGACAACAAACTCTTCCTCACAGAATTGCTGAAAAGGTGCAATGATATGGCATACGTAGGCAGGATAAGTTTTTTTTTTTTGAGCCAAGTTAGTTCTTACACTTACACTTACACTTACACATTCTTACACTTACACGTAGAGTGTAAGAATGGTTTCAGGAATAGAATTTAGTGATTCCTCACTTACAACACCCACTGCTCATCCCAACAAGTGTCCTCCTAATGCCCATCGCCCCTTTAGCCCATCTCCCACCCAACACCCCACCAGCAACCCTCAGTGTGTTCTCTGTATTTAAGAGCCTCTTATGATTTGTCTCCCTCTCTGTTTTTATCTTATTTTTGTTTCCCTTCTCCTATGTTCCTCTCTTTTGTTTCTTAAATTCCCCATATGAGTGAAGCAATATATATGTGTTCCTCTGACTGACTTATTTCACTTAGCACAATACACTCTAGTCCCATCCACATTGTTGCAAATGGTAAGATTTCATTCTTTTTGATGGCTGAGTAATATTCCATTGTGTATATACACCACATCTTCTTCATCCATTCATCCATCAGTGGACATTTGGGCTCTTTCCATACTTTGGCTATTGTCAATAGTGCTGCTATAAACATTGGGATGCACGTACCTCTTTGAGTCAGCATTTTTGTATCCTTTGAATAAATACCTAGTAGTGTAATTGCTGGGTCATAGGGTAGTTCTATTTTCAATTTTTTGAGGAACCTCCATATTGTTTTCCTGAGTGGCTGCACCAGTTTGCACTCCCGCCAATAGTGCAAACAGGTTCCTCTTTCTCCACATCCTCACCAACATCTGTCGTTGCCTGAGTTGTTCATTTTAGCCATTCCTACTGGTGTGAGGTGGTATCTTATTGTGGTTTTGATTTATATTTCCCTGATGGTGAGTGATGTTGAACATCTTTTCATGTGTCTTTTGGCCATCTGGATGTCTTCTTTGGAAAAGAAGTGTCTATTCATGCCCATTTCTTCACTGGATTATTTGTTGTTTGGGTGTTGAGTTTGATAAGTTCTTTATAGATTTTGGATACTAACCCTTTATCTGATATGTCACTTGCAAATATCTTCTCCCATTCTGTCAGTTGCCTTTTAGTTTTGCTGATTGTTTCCTTCACTGTGCAGAAGCTTTTTATCTTGATGAGGTCCCAGTAGTTCATTTTTGCTTTTGTTTCCCTTGCCTCTAGAAACATGTCAAGTAAGAAGTTGCTGTGGCAGAGGTCAAAAAGGTTGTTGCCTGTTTTCTCCTCTAGGATTTCATGGCTTTCTGTCTTACATTTAGGTCTTTCATCCACTGTGAATTTATTTTCGTGGATGGTGTAAGAAAGTGGTCCAGGTTCATTTTCCTGCAGGTTGCTGTCCAGTTTCCCAACCCCATTTGCTGAAGAGACTGTCTTTTTTCCATCGAATATTCTT